>NC_068369.1:53963464-54080964 GCF_020536995.1 Dreissena polymorpha
CTTTAAAGTGAGGCCTCGCTTCCATTGCTCTTTATACTTTTACATGTTAACATGTTGACAGGAATAAGGAAGTAAGTACTAAATATGAGAACATAGCCTTTTAAGTATAAACGCTCTTGCGCTGGTAATACTCTGAAAATAAAAGGTGTACGCACAAACTGTATTGATGTCGAGAATTGAGTGTTAAACTGTTCTATCTATTAAGCCTTTTCATTCGAGATAAAATTGTTTCATACAGTAAAACACTGTTACAAAGACGCGGATATGTTTCCAATGTTCTGATGGTATACTCAAATCAGCCAATGGAATAAATGAAGTGTATTCATTCGTACCTAGCCGCGGGAAATTTTATTGGAATTTTATTGGACACTTACAAAGGTCAGGCTAAGGTGAAAAGCTGGCTTATTCAGCTTACGCCGAAAAAACAACATTATACCATATTTGTCAGGAAGTTACATTAAGTAAAACAGGTTCTTCGTAAATACCCAGACTACGAATATGCGATCGAGGTGTCGAATACATGTTTTTATTATACTCAAATGATCAATACACAAAATTTAAACACAACAATGTCCAGCGAATTTCGAGTAAAGAACATCATCACGTGGTTAACTATGGTGGATATGTTTGGTTAAGAGCTATGTTCGGGAAAATTCCAATCTTCGCGAAGTTAACCTACCTGTCGTTGCTCTTGCGCAGGTCACTTCCAGGCCGGTACGACTTGAACTGGAACGATTGGTTCAGCGACTCTTTGCTGTCATGGTCTTTCGTTCTTCGCATGCCCGGCTCCTTCCGGCGGCTGGTTTCCGGTGATTGCTTGGACTTTTTCATTTCCAAATTGGAGTGTTCTTTCGGTTTTATCTTGCGACCTGTATACAGGCGTTTACTAAATTAGTTCCTTAAATATCTAAAACAACAGTTATATTTATTAAGCGTTTTAACCGCAAAATATATTAATTATAACGTAAAAACGCGATAATTATGTATTAACATATACAAATGGTTTAACTATAACCATTATTGAGCTGTTTCAATAAGTGTTAATTCAGTGTGATTTAATTGTTTATTGCAGTTGTTAAATATAAATTACGAATTCACAAGAAATTGTTAAACTTTCAACTTACAATATAATTGTTAAAGCTTAAAACATCACATTTTTGGGGTGGAACCATTTTGTTCTCATTAATATCACTTTAAGTTTACTTTATTCATTTTTACAATATGCTTAGGTAATTAGCCTTACAGTTAACACGATTTTTCTTGATCTTTTGTGTGTCTTAATTAGATATATAGTCTGACTAGACTCAGACGGTTTAAAGGTAGCATACCAAACGTTCAAATTTATATTAAATTGTTAAACCCTATACAGGGAAGAAGAAATATCGACTACACGCGCTCGCGCAATGCGCATGCGCTCTCACCTTCCACCACGTGCAAGAATGCGTTACGCGCGTTTTTGCGTTCCTGTGCTTCTTCGAGCTTTTTGGATTCCAGATAGTTGTACCAAGTATGCGGGGCCTTGGACTGACCCTTTTTCTTGGACCTGCGCGTGAGACGGGCTTCGTTTTCCTTCTCTTGATCTTCAATGAGGCTCTCGACTGAGATGTGAATAAATACAATCGATGTTTTAATCGATGTATGCGTTGATTTATTGAATTTAGGAACGACGAATTAGCTTTTGTTCAAATTTTCGCCATTTTGGTTGTGTCAGTCGTATCAAGGCGATCAGTAACACATTAAACGAAAGGAAGGTCAGAACGAAAGACAAATAAATAATTTGATTGATAGACTGACTGATTGCTTAATTAATTTACGAAAAGAGGTTAGATTGTTAATAAGTGTTTGTATATTTGGTGATTTATTGGTAACAACGTTAAGATGATTGTTCGGATATTAAAATAGAATAATAACATTTTGCCTGTTCATGTATTTTATAACGAAGATCTCAAACATAAAAAAGGCTAGAAATATTTTCTTAGAAAAACCATTTGAGTGTATGACAGTACATACCCGAAGACCCATGCGCCATCGACTTCCGGCGCGCCGAGGTTCGCGTCTCCCTGGGGAGCGGCGTCGGCTGCGTCACCGGAAGGTGCTCTCCCTTGCGGACCCAGTTGAGTACTCGGTCGTACAGGAAGTTGAGGCCGTTCTTTGCGGTGGAACCGACGTTAGAAGTCCCGGGTAATGTGATGTTGTCTGTGAGAAAAAAAATGTATAGCAGTATATACACAATTACCATTTTTTTATTTAAAAATTGTATTTTAATTCATTTTTCAATGTTATATGTTTATGACTTTTTGTGAGTACCAAGACATTTGCACACGAAACAAATTAAGCATTTAATATCAATAACGATATTTAGAGAAAAAAGCAATATCAAGATGAAAAAATTGCTGTATTTACATATGTCCGGAATGACTGACGTCCGGGACAAATATGCGCGGCTATGCGAAAAAATATCAGGATTAAAGTAGTGGGACGTTACTGGCTCCTGCTTAAATATTTCGCTATAATAGTTTATGAGATAACATTATGATGTTTGTAACAATTCTACGTCGCAAACCTGTCTCCCCAAGCAGTTTCTCAAGGTAGTCCCGGTCCTTGTACATCGATCCCAGGATCTGCTTCATCATGTTTTCGTCTACGTCTTCCGGTCCAGCCGGAACTTCCGGTCCGCCAATTTCCTGTGCGGGCTCCAGAATTCGCCCATCAGATGGCCGAGCCTGCGTCATGAAAATGAACATTGAGTTTACCGTTTTATCGTTTATGGTTTTAAAACTTGTCCGTTACTTGCACTTAATTTTTGCTCATTGTCAAGTGACATTTAAAGTTATGCTGGCCAGATCAAATGGCATGTATACATTGTACGCAATGTGTTTACTAAATGCTCAAAATGACAATAGCTTAAAAAATAGTTTGCGGACAAAGACAAGTACAATTTTGGTGGATTTCGGGGGCGTCAAAACCAACCTTCATGCGCCCAGGCATAGGCGTCATTTGGCGGCCGAGCTTAGCCCTGTTGTGGGCGGGTGGCGGCTGGGACGGGGGCGCCGGCATGTGACTCGGCGGCGGATGAACCACGTGGGCGGACGGCGCCCGAATGTGCGTGGACCCCTCTTCCTGTATGACGGACACGTTGTCGCGGTGTGATGAGCCGTTTGAACCCATGGAGACATCGTGCGTGTCGTCGCTAAGGTGCGAGTGCGCTCGTTGCGCCTGCGCATTCTCTCGGTTCTTCCGGGCCTTTTCCGAACGGTCCTTTGACTAGATTTTAAAGATTAAAACAAACTTAAAAAAAATATTTTCGGATGAAAATTTAAATTTAAAAAAATGTAATGAATCACTTGAACCGATGTTTTATGTCGAATAAACGTGCTTTCGCGACATTTTATTGAAACTCGTATAGAACATAAGCTTTTCATGGTATTTTAACGCAAACACTTTACTACAACTATTTAGTAATTGTTCGCACATTTAATTTTTTTTATTTTTTTATAATGAACAAAATAATAAAGCTTGCCTTCTTCTGTAGCGTTATTTCTTCGGGGCTGATGGTGTTTTTCCGCTTCCTTGCAACTGGCACTGAAACAGTTCACGACATTATACCGCAGCTTTTTACCATTTTAAAGATAACAAAATAACATTTACAACTCATGCGCCTCTAAATAAAGAGTATGCGTTTAAGATTGTTACTTATTTTAAAAAGAAACTCATAAATGAGTACTTTGCAATGGCCCTTGTACAATTAGTTGAAGATTTATTTCCACTCTACCCTTGTGGCTTTCCGACATGGCGTGTTTCGCCTTCTCGATTCCGTCTTGGAAGTCGTCCTTATCCGGCCTCATTCGGGCACCTTTCTGGAAGTAGTTCAGGGCAGCCTCGTATTCGCCTTGTTCTAATAATATCTCAGCCTTCTGCAAGAGGCCCTGTTAAATAAAAGGAAGGTAGCGTGTATGTACATGTATATAGTATGTTCTTGTTGAGTCGTGGGTTCTTTTTGAGTCATGGTTATAGAGATCGCGTAAAGGAGCCCATACACCAAGCGCGTTCTTAGACAGTTCGACCACGTTCTGAAGAAAATGCAGATCGGGATGTGAACTTGCTTGAACGTGTAGTTTTGGTCAGAAAAAAATCTACAATATGATTGAATAACTTTCATACACAATTCGTGCTACGTGCAGCTCGTTCCTATCCCGTCCTATCCCGTTGCCAGTCCGTCTTTATCCAGTTCAAATCGGGTCAATTTTTCCATTGTCCCCGTTGGTATACCGTTTCAAGTCAGACCGAGCCCGTCCTCAGCCAGATCGATCACGTTCGTACGCAGTTCTTCTTTATTTGTTGTCAGTGGTAACTCGTTCAAAGGCAGATCTCACTCCGTCTTACTACGTTCTTAGTACGTTTAGGACCTAGTTGCAGCCACTTATCTTTTAGTTTCTATTTATTTACACGAAACAAGATCGTACTTGAGACGTAGTGCGGACGGGGTCGGTCTGTCTGAGAACGGATTGGACGGACTAGAAACGGACTCGATCTGTGTGGCATCGTACCTGTAATTTCGGTCCGATCGCAATACGGTCTGGCACGTGTCTAACCCAACCTTAGTACGACCTATCCGTTCTTAGTACGTCCATTCCGTTTGCAGTACGTTGTTACTACGTTTAATTATAGAACGAGATTATCGAAAAAAAAAATTGAGTAGGCTCAAAGTTCTGAAACACCTCTCCCATTCAACTCCGTTCCAGGCCGTCCACACAGTTCGAAGACAGTTCGTAACACGTTGCTACTACGATCACTCCGTTCTCACACAGTTCGAGCCCGCTTAGTCACATTTTTCAGGACGTACTTCGAACGGAGTTGGTGTATCGGGGGTATAAAGAAACCTTGATTTAACGCTCGACTATGATGTAGTTCGTTACGGTAAATAGTTTTGACACAGTAAACATTTTTTGCTGATCAAAAATGCGACAAAAAATGTAAAAATTGTAATTCATCATAACTCGATACGTTATTATCAAATACATTAATACGTATGTATCGTTCAAATAGTGTTTGTAACTTGTAAGTAATACAACAGCGTTAATTTATGAGTATTTTCCATGTTACATCGTCTGTTGACTTGTTTCCAAGAAATTTACCTCCCCTGCAATGTCAGTTATAAAGTTATCGTATGCATATCTAGAAATTGTAACAGCCAATCAGAAACCGAAACCCAAGAACAACTTTATTTTCAAGACGGCATTCTATACATAGATGGTAACGTCACTACGTTATTGTCACCAGTAAGACCGGTGTGACACAATGTTCAAGACGGCGGTTTGCCACTATCAATACAATACAATCGATTGTTTTAATGTTTGCAGACGAAAAACATTTGGGAAAATAATTAAAGACCAAAGGTTAATAATTATGTTTTTATGTATTATCTTGTTGTGGAATATATGTTAATAAGTTAATTTAAAAATTGAAATAAATTCTCGATGAGTTGAAATGTACGACCACTGAAAGAAGATTTAAATTTCCGCACAATTATTGTTACACCAATGTAATGACAACGGTGCATTTAAATAAAACTGAGATTACAGTTTAGGGTCGAAATGAACAATTTCATGTACAATTTGCAAATAATAACATTTATATTTAACAAATCAAATTATATGTGATTAAGTCAAAACTACATGGGTAAGTCGACCAACTACACTAAAATGTTAGAAAGGTATACCAAAGGTAAAAAGAGATTAATCAATGTAACATTCACCAAGGTACGTTTAAACGTTAAATGAAATCACCTCGGACCCATGGGTTGATTATGTTTCGCGCCCCATTAAATCTTTTGTTTTCACTTTTTTGTCACCGGGGTTCAACGGGTATTACTTTCGATCCGAATTTAACTTAGCGCACGGTTTCATGTTTCACACGTGTATTTGAAGCACTGATTTTTTTTATAGATAAGTGTTTTGTGGTTTTATTATAAAATGTTTTATCAAAACTCTAAATGAAATTTGTTAGTATTGGTTAGTAATCATGACGATTAGAAGCTTTCGAAAATATGAGGACACTATTTAGGTCGTATCCCTATACACTTACGTAGAAGAATTTAGTTGTACTTTCGCCGTAAAGTTTGCCAATTTAACCCATTTATGCCTAGTGGACTCTCCCATCCTTCTAAATTGTATCAATTTATTTCCAAAATTAGGGATGTCTAGTATATTTATTTCTATATTTAGAATATTACTTACTGAAATTCCTTTAAGCAAACAGCGTAGACCCAGCATGCGGCGTCTCATCTGGGTCTACGCTGTTTGCAAAGTCCTTTTTTCAGGACGCTAGGCATAAATGGGTTAATTAAAAGGACTTGGTCGTAGATTTTCGTAGTTTTGCAAATGCCATTCAATATATTTCTCTAACGAATGCATGATATACAAAACAGTCAAACATATTTATATCAGCAATAATTAAGTTTAATAAAAATAAAATTTCCTTGTCGACGATACGAATCCAGGATCTCAAATGTAACGCGCACCTCTATCTAAACTTTTCCGGTGTCAGCGAATTTCTTGCATGTCTGTTACGCTATGATAGTATAGATGTAATGTCCCAACATATATATCAAAAGCTTTACAACTAGTTTATTTTATTGTACCGATACCGATTGATTGTTATTTTAAACGAACCTACATATTAAAATGTTCTGTAAGTAATGGGTGTTATTTCGTTTTATAAATATAATGTACCCGTATACATTCCTTTGAACTTATCACACACTTTTTTGAAAAATATCAATTTGCTAAACGGTTTAAAAATCCACTTTAAGCTTTTTATCAACATAAGATAATAATTAACTAATAATATGATATTCTCATTCTCAGTAAAACGATTAAATATTTAAAGTCACGATTTTCGTGTTGAGATGTCAAATTCTTAAATTTCCTAGCATGTTTACTCAAAAAGTGCAAATTTCTTAGTAATCTAATGTCAGAGTGAGATCATCAGTGTTTATTGGTTTGAAATCTTTATTTAGCAAGGTGGAAAACAGCATTGACAATTCACATTTTGTTAATTTAATGTTTCCCAATGTTAATCTTTTTTCTTAATTCGCTCAACTTTCACACACATTCTATCTCTATGTAAACGAAGAAGAACGAATATAAGCATCGCATCGGCCTTGTTTCCCAATCCATTAGCAAATGTACAAGGATAATGTATAATTACGATACATTTTACATATTAACGTATACTTTTGATTTGTTTGAAATATAGTTTAAAATAAACTGTTATAAATATTATAAATCACTGGGAATACGGTTACCAAAGTTACCTCGTGATATAGCGGATCTATCTTCAGAGCGACGTCTGCGTCCTGCGCGGCCTTTCGGAGCTTCCCCAACTTCCGATACACACGTGACCTTGCAATCATGGTATTCTTCTCGTCCGAAATAAACTTAAGTGCCTACAAAAGAGAAAAAATAGAACCTTAAAATTAGTTCAGGTTATAGCCATACCTGTTTTTTTTTAAATAAATGCCGGAGTCGAGTCCGTTTCGTGGTTGAACCGGCATTTGATTATTTTTTAAGAAATATCTTGCAATTAATTTTCGAACAGAGCTGTATGATATAATATATAAGAAAAATGGTCAAATTTTTAAAACATTAAAGGAACAACGTTCTAATTTTAAAATTATTATAATATGAATCCTTATTGCAGACATACAATCCGCGTCGTGCGAAAATGGGTTTAATGTCTTATGCGTCCAGAGTAGTTCCAGCCCAGCCTGCACACCCGCGAAGTCTGATCAAGGGCTACTCTGTCTATGAAACTATACGTAGGGTCAATATTCAAACGTTACAATTTAGCGCAAACATCGTCGGCATGTCAGATCTGAATGGTGTATAGATTCATGTATATTGTATGTCCAGATAACGAAATATGACGTTCGTGGCTTTAATTTAGCACTGTTATATTTTCATGGCCTTTGAAAAACAAACTTGAAGAGTCATCATATTCTATCGTCTTGTTACACTATGTTCTTTTGTTTGACACACGTTATTTAATATCCTCCCTGTAAAACGTAAATATCCGGAAAACTAAAAAGGCATATTCGACAAAGCAAAACCGAGAAGTTAAGTAAAAGATGCCCCTTTTCCGCGACTCGAAGTTAAGCGGTCTCGATTCACACAGGCTCGCTATGAGTCTTAACTTTTAACTCTTTCAGTGCTGTAACCGAATTTTGAAGGCCTTTGCAAACAGTTTGGATCCAGATGAGACGCCACAAAACGTTGCGTCTCATCAGGATCCAAACTGTTTGCTATTCTTCTAGTATGCTTTGAAAAAAATCGAAGAAAATACTAATTTTAGAAATTCAGCAGACGACATTTTAGCAGGCGACAAAATTCCCAGCATGCAAAGGGTCAACGCCTCTCCCAACAGGCTTGCACATACTGTATATGCCGATCTGAATTTTCATTTGTAAAACACTTTTTTAATACCAAGTGCTACTGTTACAAACGCAAAAATAGCGTTTGATCTATTTCAAATGATCAGTGTTCTTAATCAATACAATATTTAAATAGTGATGGCCAATGCTGGCTTGTATATATTGGCCATTAATGTTTCTTGTTATTGATTTATTGTAAACAACAAATTATCAATGTGCCGATCCATACAGAGATTCATTTAGACAGGAGTGCTGTATTTTTTTAATTCTTGTCCGACCTGAATGCGTTTCTAGTGACACGACTCTGTCATACTTAAGGTCATAATACCGGGTGTATTAAATATTTTCCTTATATAATTCAATTAAAAAGCGACAACTGCAACAGCAAATAATGGCAATATTTTGCACAAAGTCCCACATTACCATTACTGATAGAGCATTATTAACCAAACTGATTGAACCAATGACTTAGTGATCTCCTATGACTCAATAATTTAGTATAATGTAACCTTTATGCAAGATGGCTACCGGCAGGCAATATTGAATTTTGTTATAAAAAAAGGAAAACAAATATCTAGAATACGTAATACGTAACATTATCACAAAACTGCCTAAACGTAATATAAAGCTAAAGAAGTTTAAGAAAATTCGTGAAAAAGAAGTTGTTTGAAAGACAAATCGACAAACCAAGAAAAAAATGACCAAAGTGACGTCACGATGTGGTTGCTTATCTAGAATATTTGCGGATATGTTCGTAAAAGTAGTTCATAAGTGGCCAGTTATTTAAGATAAAATCTCATGAAACGGGGTTGTTTAAATATATTTAATCCCATACTTATGACTGTCTGAAAAGGCGAGAAATGTGGGCAGGTGTAGTGGTGAAGGCAGCATTGTTATCACAAACAAAGATACTTTAACAGATTGGATACATCATTACAAATCTTTTAAATCCATGCTGGGTTGGAGGCTTCAAATAGTTTACTTCGCAATGCAGTGTCCCGGACAACAATGATTTGACATTCGACTTTTTAATTATCAAATTCTTGCCACGTCGTTTGTGATGTTATGTCGTTCTATGGGTCGCAAAGGCTTTAGAAACAATCTTAAATTTGATTGATATGTGTTTGCGACCTATACGACGACGACTGGTATATTTTGAAGCGTTTTGTTTCAGCATTGTTATTATTCAACAAAAAATGAGCATCAAGAACGTTTAAGAGCTTAAGAGTTTAAGTGTATAACATAATCTCATTTTTTAAACTTGTCCATTGCTAAACAAACTGTACATCTATGTGAGTGCAACATAGTAAAGCTATTAATATAGCATGTTAGAAACTCGAACAATTTCATCACAAACCCTAACTTTAAACTGTATCGCTGTTTACAGTTTTACAAACATTTTAAAAACAACGACAGTTTTCTCGTGCATATGAATCACGAGTACGTAACCGATTCCCCATGTTTAATTGCAACAGATCATAACGGCATGGGATTGTTATACACTTTACTTGATATTAACAATAATGTATTCAGACATGCATTATTTAGAGTAAGTATAGACTGCGGAGTTGGGCTCATGGAGGTCATAACGAGCGATGAAAATTTATGTTAAAACGTAGCACAAGGTATTTGCCAGCACCCGCGTGCAGTATGTTATAATAGAATATCGTCTGTACGCATTAATGCACTTTAAATGTTTATGGCAAAACATAATTTAAATTCTGCTATTAAACGTGATAGAAACACACATATGTTTATGACAAATATTGAATTACAAATTGAATTTTAATTAAAAATAAGTTTACTCACATGGTTATAGCTTTTGAGGGCTTGTTCGTAGTTGCCTTCATCGCTGAATTTGTCGCCTTCCTTTTTGTAAAGTTCGTGCATGTATTCTATTCTGTTTTGTTCCGGTTTAGGCTTTTGAAGTAGCTTTGGTAACTTTGGTAATGTTCGTTGTGTTGTGTTGCCGTTTGTACTTTGATGACTTTGGTGATTCGTCGTGTGGACATGGTTACCGTTCGCATGGACATTGTTTGAATGATGACCGTTACTGGTGTGATGATGGTGATTATTGGAGAGATTATTTGATTGGTGGCCATTGGTCACGTGATGATTGCCATTTGAGAGATGGTTCGTATTAGATTTGTGGGAATTCAGACTCGTGTTGTGCGCCTGTCGCGGCGTTGATGCCCGACTGGACACGGAGGTATCCGAATGTTTCAAATTTCCAATCTCTCGGAACGGAACTTCCGGAAGAGCCCTCCCGTGCCTGCCGGTTGCTACAATTGTCTTTTTAATATCCGTTTGTTTTGGTACCCTGGGCAAAGCTCGAGCGACCTTGACGTTGGGGTCCATCTTGGAAAGGTTTGAGTTAGGGACGGTAGGAAGCGCTCTGGATGGTTTTACGGAATTCAAAGGTTTCATTGAATAGTGTGAGTTTTTCGGGATTCTTGGCAGAGAGCGAATGTGCTTGGGCTGCGTGCTCTCTGGAATGAGTACCTGTACTCCCATCTCAGAATTAATCCAACAAGAGGTCGCCGAGGGCTTCGAATCAATCAGAAGCCTAAGGTCTTTCTCTTATTGTAGCACAGTTTTGTAATGACAAAATAACAATCAAAATATATACACAAACACGTTTTACTCCACTGATTTCACTTTCATAAAATTAGTTCGAAAACTGTCACATTGAAAATCGACAATTATTTAATCACGTCCGCCGCCATTTTGAATTTGTCGATCCGCACTTGAACGCAATACCGAAAAGGAACCTGAAATAAATAAAAAACGTACATTTATATTTCATATAGTTATTCATATTCACTCAGTTAACATAAAACCAAAATTCCATAAGTATCAAGAAAATAATAACAATTATTTATCTATTTTATTACATAGAGAACCACACTTGACAAAGACCAATCGAAAATAATTGTTGTTAGTCCAAAGGTTTTCCGTTGCCCCGCTACTCCTAGTAGCCTCGTCTTAAGTTACGAATTTAAGACATTTAAAACTCACTTTTAAGTCTGATATGTATTCAAAATTCCTATACACGATCGCTAAAAACAATGGCGCCGTCTCACGCTTCGCTGCTAAAAACAAAAGCCTATTAATTTCCCATGTCCGTATCAATATTGGTATCAAATTTCCCTTTAGCGTTCATGAAAGTCTTTGATAAGCAATATAGGGCTTTAAACGCTGTTTGTAACTTTGTTTTTAAAAAACGCGAAACGAATCACATTTTGAAATGTGTGGCCGCCGAATGAGAGCGAAGTATGGCCGGCAAAACTCCGGACAGCCATTGGGACAACACAAACTTCAAAGGTTTTCACAATGAAGTGTTTGTGATGAAAACAATCTAATTTAAATTTGTCATCAGTTGAGACGCCCATCTTTTGGGTCATAAACCGAATTGAGACCAAAGTTAATTTGTTTGGATGTTAAGCCACTTCGATAGTTGGCATTGATCTATTCAAGTAAGATGCGGCTCGTTTGTATCACTCTGAAATGCGAAACTGCCGTAGAAATTTGTCGGTAGTTAAACAATCAATACTTATATTTAATTAAAAAAAGCGATAACGCTGACTTAAGTTCTGAATGGCGTTACCATCCTTCAATTGTGTTCGACCTAAATGAAAAATGTTTACTAGTATCTTGCTTATTATTTGTATTGATGCTTTGTTTCATTCGATGTCTTTTTTTAAATCGATATGATATTATACAAAAAATATCTACGGTTACTTTCCGAACATATTTGGAATAAAACAGCAGATTTCGAACGGATTGACAGACGGATGGACGGGCGGGAGGGAGGGAGTCAGGGAGGGAGGGAGTCGAGTAAGGAGGGAGTAAGGGAGGGAAGTCAGGGAGGGAGAGAGTCAGGGATGGATGGAGTAAGGGAAGAAGGGAGTCAGGGAAGGATGGAGTCGGGGTGGAGTGAGTCAGAGATGGAGGGAGTAAGGGAAGGGGAGGGAGTCAGGAAGTGAGTCAGGGAGGGAGGGAGTCAGGGAGGGAGCGAATCAGAGAGGGAGGGAGTCAGAGAGGGAGGGAGTCATAGATGGGGTGAATGAGGGAGGGAGGGAAAGAGTCATGGAGGGAGTCATGGAGAGAAGGATAGAGTCAGGGAGGGAGGGAGTCAGAGAGGGAGGAAGGTAGTCAGGGAGGGGGGGAGTCATGGATGGAGGTAGTCAGGGAGGAAGGGAGTCAGGGATTTATGGAGGTAGTCAAGGAGGGGGAAGGAGTCAGGGAGGGAGGGAGTCAATGAGGGAGGGAGTCAATGAGGGAGGGAGGAAGGGAGCCGGGGATGGAGGGAGTCAGGGAGGGAGGGAGGGAATGATGTGAAACAAAGGACAACAACACACAAGAACGCCTGCACACACGTTAAGAAAGATCAATGGCCTACAGTTTCACGGTGAAAAACAATGCAAAAATGGACACAAATAACGTACTGATGCCAGCCCACGCGTTCATGATACTGTATCTTCATATTCACTCCTTTCCAACTCCATGGCAGTTTGCAGAGGGCTAGAAAATCACTAAAAAAGAATGAATACATACATTTCATTGACAGAAAACGTTAAAATAAATCGGGTAACGTATACATAAGTCACGATTTGGGAAACAAATGTGCCGATTGAATTACGCAGTCTGTATAGTTATACAAGATATTACTAACAAACCAGGTACGCCTTCAGTATTGCCTTAACTGTGGGTTTGAGGGAATGAGATGGGGGAAGACGCTGGAAGTACAGGTCGTTATAGTTTACTGACTATTTAGTACATCATTCATTCATTCCAATGAGGTTTCAGTTTAAAGCTGTTTATGTTGAAAATCAATCATGTTTGATAAAACATGGCTTTTTTTTAAAACAAAACGTATACCTGGTAACATAATATTGTTAAAAAAAACTTTTTAAGGAAAGGGCGCAATCACCAATACGCTTGCGCGGCAAATGAATAATAAATAATGTTCTAAACTTCTAAGCCATCTAGTCGTATTATCGCCGCAAGCCGAAAGATACACAGGACAATAATACTGGACAATAATAACAGATCACAGGGACTGGGCAAATACGCAAACCTGTGAAACATTCTGGCTTTGTATAAAAACAAAACTTCTTTGTTCCACTATCCTAGCAACCACCTAGTTACTAATAAAGGCGCTATAGAGCGCGAAGCGCGACACATATTATTAATTGTAATAATGAGTCTTGATAAAGGAAGCAGCCGCTTATCAATGAGGAGCACCATCACAGCACCCAAGTCTCATTACTATCAAGTCCTCCTACAGTTTTTTTTAAGAACCACATATTGAAGGCCGCAGGCCTGACCCGTATCTTGCCAGTGGTATGGACCCTTTGGTATGGACCTTTAACCCCGCTCAATATCCAGCGTTAAAACTTCCGGGTTTACATTTAAACCGACTATTAATAGCTTATTAATATCTTAGTTAGAAGGTGATTTTTCAAGCGGTTCCGTAGTGGTTACACGCTCCCTTCACATGTAAGAGGCCCATGGTTCGAGCCCCAGTAGAATCAAATTATTTTATTTGTGTTCTATGTAAACTTTTTGTTTTGATGTAAACATTTTAGTTTAAATAAATATGCTGTTTTATTGTAACCATTTTTTGTTTGTATTATGCCCATGAAATATATGTGTGAGAGGGGGGGGGGGGTCGTAAACACATTAAACTTTTACAGTGT
Organism: Dreissena polymorpha; assembly: GCF_020536995.1. Lineage (NCBI taxonomy): Eukaryota > Metazoa > Mollusca > Bivalvia > Myida > Dreissenidae > Dreissena > Dreissena polymorpha. The sequence goes on from NC_068369.1 coordinate 53,977,598, forward strand.
TTTCATATCAATGAGTACTTAACCCCTATCGTAAATGAGCAACGTAAGAATAAGTTCAGAATCATCTCCCCTTGAAGTTTAGAAAAATATGAAATTACGCTTACAAGATGAGGCAGTTTTTTTAAACCTACACAGTTCTGTTCCATTCATGAAAACTGCACACGGATGCCAGTAAAAAAGGAAACCAATGTAAATAAAATGAACTATGAAATATTTGGGGGTTACAACACAAAATCATAGATAATGGTTATTTGGGGGTTATAACACAACATCATGGTTGAATCAAATAGAAACTGTTCGTTTATTCAATATGCTTATGGCCGATGAAAATGACAAGCACATATTTTTGATAGCCAAATTTTTGTCTGAATGTAATAAAGTACGAAGACAATTCAATATCACACAGCATTTATAACGTTTGGATTAGATGTCCAAAATGTAAATCCCATGTATTTAGACTGCCATAAAATATACACATATATATTTATGTGCCTGCTAATATGAAATAATTACGTAATTATCATGCAAACTAGCTTTCATTTTAATACTGCATGCTTGTATTAAATTGTTTATTCCTATTTGATAATGATTAATGATTCTTAGATTACTTTATACGTATGTTACTATTGTGCATGCTAACTTGTCATATGTATTTCATTATTAGGTAAACCATGTTTTGGTAAAAAAAAAACTGCATATTATATTGGTTGGCATAGATAATGAATCATAATCTGTGGCTTACCTTGTAAATATGTTTATACTTGCATTTTGATATTTAAAAATTTTGAAATTATTATGTATAGCACTTAGCAGTATTTGTTATAGAAAAGTGCATGTGTGTGTTGCATCATAAGACTTTGTATTTTTTAACTACTCAGTTTATTTTATATAATAATGCAATTACACTGTCTGTATTATGGACTGGTGGCCTTTGACTGCAAATAAATATTCGTATTCGTATCATAGATAATGGTTATTTGAGGGTTATAACACAAAATCATAGATAATGGTTATACCAGTATCTTTTTCTATCTTAAGAAAATCGTTCCATGTAACTTCATTGAGTGCCTTTTACACTGAAATTCCCGACGCCCTTTGATGCTTTGCATCAATACTTTTCTTGTAGAATCATGCGATAACTTTTCTCCGAATTAGTCATATGTCGTGAAAGCTTTCGTTAGTGGTTGTAACATTGCGATAGAGATTTTTGCAACCTCATCAAAATTTACGGGTGAGCGAATGTCCGGTTGATATGTTGTTCTTAATTCGAAATAGACAAATCCGTTCAATTAATTCGTTGATATCGCCAAAAAAACAAACAACAAGGGGTATATATATTTTTATTAACATTAATATATTCATTATAACTTGAATTCACGAACAAGCATCTTCTAGTAGCACATTCAAGAACCGATTGGACGCATTATCGGTGGATAAGGAATCACTTTGATTAATCACTTCGCGTCAACTGCAAACATACAACAATGCTCATGATACATCCAATCCCGCACTTAAATATTCCTTAAACGAGTTTAATAATGAATGCACAACCAGATATACATAGATATACATAAACATAGATACATATATAGGTATACATAAACTGCGATCCGGTAATCCCACAGTCCACCACTGCTTCGCCAACAGGCGCGAATCGGGCCCTACCCCTCTCCCCACCGTTCAAATGTGCTTTTAGGCGTTTGTTTTGGACATTAGATACTGATCAAATTAGGAGCATCATATATATAAATGAAACACACATTTCATTTAAAAATTTAAATTACATATAATATAAGTTTTGGTGGTCATCTGTTTCCGCCCCCCTTCTCCCCGATACAATCGTCCCTGCAAAAAATGTTCAGTTAGAACTTTTGTTCTTACCATAAGCATCACACATGTTAATATATCTAATTCTAGTTCCAGTAAAAAATATAATTCCGCATTATCCACTATTAACGGACACTGTGATAATGTTACGGATCCTTTACGGATGAATTTATTTCAGACGATTTCGAACATAAATTCACTTCATAAAGTCGCGAGACTAAATCATCCTAGTCAAGTTATCTACATCGAGAGGCGTTATAAAGTGATTGTTTACACTTCGCTCCGTTTCAGCACACGTTATTATTGTCCCGAGAGATTATCTGGTTTTGACTATGAATCAGACGGGCCAATATATTGTCATCGTTTGTAACAGTTCGTCGTTTCCAGTAACAAAGCGAATCTCTCGCGTGCCAATACGTGTCGAGTAATTTATTGACCTCTGGAATTAATAATACATTCTAAGCAAAACTGTATTAATGTGATTACTTTGTACAAACAAAAAAGATCGACCTATGCTGCGGTAGTTTAAACAATATGGATATGTAAACGTTTTCCTGACTTTAAAAACATGAAAAGGAATTATATAAATTTATGTGAACATGAGGTTGAACTGTAATTTCTACATCGGTCTCAATATATTCAAAAATGTTTATGTCTGAGTTATTCTGACACAAATGGCTAAAGAGCCACTTCTGCATATATTTAAACTAAATCAATTTTTTTTCAGTTCTTACATTTTTTAGCTTCGTTAAATCTAATACATTTAAATTTATGCTTTAAAATTTTCTTTCAAATCGTACATTTACCAGATGGGAAAAAATATCGCTCGTGTCTTTTACCAGTAAACAATGAAAATAACAAAACATTTTTTTAGATTCAAAACTTTACATGCAATATATTTTAATTACTTGGTCGTGTTTATATGAGTCGTGTTCTGAGAAAACCGGGCATAATGCATGTGCTTAAAGTGTCGTCCCAGATTAGCCTGTGCAGTCCGCACAGGTTAATCAGGGACGACACTTTCCGCTTTTATGAATTTTTTCGTTGAAATGAAGTCTCTTCTTAGCAGAAATCAAATTTATGCGGAAAGTGTCGTCCCTGATTAGCATGTGCGGACTGCACAGGCTAATCTGGGACGACACTTTACGCACATGCATTGTGCCCAGTTTTCACAGAACGCGAATCATATACTCAATTAATGTTTTTTTCACGTCCTCCTGTAACAACGCATTATGGTTCGATGTTGTTTGTTTATTTCGCTTTGTTTTATGCGCGTTGAAAATGTTTTATTTTCGAACTAGTATTATTTTGAGTTATATATACACAATAGAAAACAAACCGCTGATTTGATTTGATATGACCTGGCATTTATTATACACTCAACAACTTTTCTAAGTAGTCATTTTTTTGTAAACAGATTAGACAAATTGCATTACACTTGATCTGTTTTGCCGTATTAATTTGTTGTATCTTACAATCTTCTAGAGATAGAAATCTAAAGATTTTTTTTATTGATTTATCAAAAGTTAATTTTCCTTTCCCGATTGCAATTTTTTGTGTGGGAGCGTTTCAAACAACTCGATTTATTTTTGATTGTTTGCATTTGAAACATCTAAGCTCTTACTTAAAAAAAACTGTCAAACTATGAGGTACCTCATAGAGCTTAAATAAGCTAACGAAATCAGCTAGTAAATATAGTAAAGACTTTTACTCTTCTATTTAACCTGAGAGCATTCTGCCACTGTCCAGGCGTGACTGTAACAACATTATGCTGTTCGTATCTACCTCGGAATTACATTTTCAATAAACCCCGTGAATAATTAGCATCGGTATCTCACATTAAACATTCGGGCATGGGTTAGATGACCTGTTGCGATAATGTAGATATGATTTTATGAATGATCTATATCGATTAAGTAAATAGATGGAGAACTCAAGAACATGCGAGATAAACATAATTTTCTTTATCTTTATTCCTTTTACTACTACTATCACCACCTTCAACTACATCTTCATAACCACCGCCACCACCGCCGTACTACTACTACTACTACTACTACTACTACTACTACTACTACTACTACTACTACTACTACTACTACTACTACTACTACTACTACTACTACTACTTCTACTACTACAACTACTACTACTACTACTTCTACTACTACTACTACTACTACTACTACTACTACTACTACTACTACTACTACTACTACTACTACTACTACTACTACTACTACTACTACTACTACTACTACTACTACTACAACCACTTCTACTACTACTACTACTACTACTACTACTACTACTACTACTACTACTACTACTACTACTACTACTACTACTACTACTACTACTACTACTACTACTACTACTACTACTACTACTACTACTACTACTACTACTACCACTACTACTACTACTACTTCTATTACTTCTACTACTATTGCTACTACTACTACTGCTGCTGCTGCTGCTACTACTTCTACTACTACTACTACTACTACTACTACTACTACTACTACTACTACTACTACTACTACTACTACTACTACTACTACTACTACTACTACTACTACTACTACTAATACTACTACTTCTACTACTACTACTACTACTACTACTACTACAACAACTACTACTACTACTACAACTACTACTACTACTACTACTACTACTACTACTACTACTACTACTGCTGCTGCTTCTGCTGCTGCTGCTGCTGCTGCTGCTGCTGCTGCTGCTGCTGCTGCTGCTTCTACTACTATTACTACTGATAGTGAATCTTTTAGATTCGTGCTAAATGTGTTTCAACGGGTTTTGTACAAGGCGATAAACACAACAGTGCAAATAAAAATTGCTATTAAATAAGAATTTCAAGTTACATGATACATTTATATTTATTTGCATCCTATTCGAATTTTTACCGATACTTTGAATGGCAACGAACGCGTTAAACATTTCAGACGTATGTAGGCTATTATGTTAAATAGCAAATAAAGATCATGTTGGTGTTTGTCTTAGCACACATAAAGTAAATAGCAATTAAATCCCATCAATGGCGTTTTATATAATAGCCATCGTATTTAAAAATGTTTACAGGAAAATTTAGTTTTAAATTAATTTCTAATTTTAAATTTGTCTTTCAAATTGAAATTTCTTCAAAGAATGCGTTTGGTTGATATCACTTATAACATGTGTAAATAAAAAGCAGACCACGTAAGTTACTTACCTTTTGGAATTTTAAGTGTTATGCTCCGCTTGAGATGGACTGACAACGTTTACATACTCTTCAAGCTGACTCACTTTAAATATATTATTTTATAGCTCTTATGTGTGTTTAACTCATTTCATGTTTTCACTAACATTTAACCATTTATGCCTAGCGTCTATAAAAAGGGCATTGGAAAACAGCGTAGACCCAGATGAGACGCCGCATGATGCGGCGTCTCATCAGGGTCTGCGCTGTTTGCTTAAAGGGATTTCGTTGCTTAAAGGGATTTCTGTAAGAAATATTCTAAATATAGAAATAAATATACTAGACATCCCTAATTTTGGAAATAAATTAATCCAATTTAGAAGAATGGGGGAGTCCACTAGGCATAAAAGGGTTATTTTTTCTTGACTTCATCAACATCATCCACACTATCAGCATTATCGTCGTCAATATCGGCGCATTCAGTTTATTTATATTGCATAAGTGGTGCGTGCAATCATCATCATAACCACCGCCGCCACCACCACTACCATCACTGCCGCCATTGATGTTAGCAAACAGAATGAACGCCACAAGCTACACTACCAATATTGTCATGAACAGTGTACTATTGGTAAATGAATGAGCATGATCGTCATATAAAAGTATTGATCTTCCTTTTCTACAATCGATGATCTATTATAAATGGTGAGCATGATTAAAAACATTAAATTATTGTGAGTTTTTTTACAGTGGGCGTTGTAAAAAATAAACATAATATCGTTCTAATTGTGTAAAAATGAGACGTTTTTGTCTACCAATCACTTTATAAATACGCTTTAAAAGATAATAATTACTTCGGATAATGTGTTGCCTATTGACTGACAATACGACCCTTTAATATGCCTTTATGTTGCTGTTCTTTAAGTTAATTTTCTATTATATGCAATACATGCTAGTCGTTGATAGTGCTGGTTTAATGCGATCGTAGTTGTTTGATTTAGAGAGATTTTTACATACATGTTTTACGGTAAGTGTACGCTTTCAATCCTCGGTTATTTGAAGGAATGAATTGGTTTTGATTTCCTCCTTTACAACTGTAAACGAAGTGAGGACGAAACCTATATACGCATATTGTATATGCAGTCAGATTACACATAATATCACAATACTACAGCAAAGATAGTTCTTAATTTGATCGCTAGTCTTAGTGTTTATTCTGCCCTGTAAATATTAATAGAAATCTACATACGACTGTGGGTAATATATTGATAGAAATTCGTTCGCTTAACAAGGCGACACGTTTCTTATTGGAGAATCTGAAACCTTAACAAGGGAAGAAACTGCAGTCGAACTACTCAATTTATGGTGGCGAATGACGTCCCATTTAGATCATTAATTGTCTTAAATAATGCAGATCTATCGGGAATTCGTTGTAAGTTTTTTATGTCAAGTTATAAATCATAAACGACTTTACCGGGATATACGACTGCACTAATCAATGACCAACGAAATTTGAACATTAAACAAGAAAAATCGTTTTCGGAAATGATTGTCGAATGTCGTTGTTAAATGTTAAGTGTCAAATCGTATTTTCATATTTTCAATCGTAAAATGCGTTAGCTAGGTAAATCAATCTGTCTGTCTGTCTGTCCGTCCGTCCGTCCGTCCGTCCGTCCGTCCGTCCGTCCGTCCGTCCGTCCGTCCGTCTGTCTGTCTGTCTGTCTGTCTGTCTGTCTGTCTGTCTGTCTGTCTGTCTGTCTGTTCTGTCTGTCTGTCTGTCTGTCTGTCTGTCTGTCTGTCTGTCTGTCTGTCTGTCTGTCTGTCTGTCTGTCTGTCTGTCTGTCTGTCTGTCTGTCTGTCTGTCTGTCTGTCTGTCTGTCTGTCTGTCTGTCTGTCTGTCTGTCTGTCTGTCTGTCTGTCTGTCTGTCTGTCTGTCTGTCTGTCTGTCTGTCTGTCTGTCTGCCTGTCTGTCTGTCTGTCTGTCTGTCTTTCTGTCTGTCCGTCCGTCCGTCCGTCCGTCCGTCTTTCTGTCTGTCTGTCTGTCTGTCTGTCTGTCTGTCTGTCTGTCTGTCTGTCTGTCTGTCTGTCTGTCTGTCTGTCTGTCTGTCTGTCTGTTCGACCGTAGGTTGGTCTGCATGTCCGTCCGTCCATCGAAAAGTCTGGATATTGAGACCACTCAAATAGCAATTAAGCTAAGATGATGAAACACGTTATGTAGATAGAGGGTCATAGGAGAATATGTACGTTACTTTAGCTGTGCTCGTCAGTCCGTCGAAAAAAGATTGTAGTTTCTATCTTTTAACAACTCAAAAAGCACTCCATCCATGTTGATAAAACTCGGTATGTCGATACAGGGTCATATGCGGTAATGTTATTTATTTGAATTTTTGATCTATCCATCCGTCCATCCGTCCGTCTGAAAAATCTGGATATTGCAAGAACTCAAAAGTACTTATGTTGATACACTCAGCATATGCATAATAGGCCGAGTGGAGCATATGCACATTATTTAAGTTTCGTCGTCAAATCAAAATTATGGTTGGTATGGATACAAAAATATTCGAAAAATACAATATGGATCTCGTTATTAGAACAGTATTCAAGCTAGATTGATGTAACTTGTGTAGATCTTGTTCATACTCCGAGAACATGACCCTGGTAGGCGACTGTTGTTTTGTCTTTGATAAAACTAAACAAAATGTATCCCGCAGAAGGAATAGCCATAGATTATATATAAAAATCCAGTCAATAAATCCTTGTTCACATGTTGCTATACATTTTGGATCTACTCACAATAATTGCACTTGATCTGATTTCTCTTTTGTAACTACTGATGTTGTTGAAAATAATCTAGACCGTTTATGCTAAGAAACATTTTGGATACATAAATTAAAAACTATGCTTCCTAAAGGTCTAAATAATAAACTGCTTTAAATATAACATATAGAACATAAGCATAATTCACATTTTTGATGTTTGCCTTTTACTTTGTCTTTTTATATAGCTCTTGTTTATATAAGTTATGCAGCAGTTTTCAGTTTAAATTTAAAGATTGATATAAGTTAGCATTCCTTAAATGTATTAAATGTGCGCCCCATGCGCGCAACCTTTAACATGCTGACAATCTGCTTTGCGCTCAACTTCATGTGCCATATATTTTGTCATTAAAATGTTGCCCCATAAACGACACCTTAATAACTGATTCAGATCTTGGATCGCCTGCAATGGTTAACTCTTAATAACCAACACGTTATCGAAAATTTTGCAAATTATACCGCATCTTGCGAGATGAGACTGCTATGTGTGCACACAAAGTAGCTATTATATATAATTACAGGTTATTATATACTTCTACAGTCTTGCGAAAGTTTTCCCACGGTATACCACCTTTTATCTAACGTCTAATACATTCAGCTACCAAATATTTTAGAAGGGTCATATTTACGGATGGGCAACTGAAAAATTACCGACATCAAAACGTAACTATATGTACATTATTGATTTACGTATATATTGTTAAGGATTAAAACCGCATCCCTGGCCATTATAGAACGCATTAATGGAACGGACGATTATTGTAAATAAAGAGTTTGAAACGCTCTGTCGAAATAAATTTTAAAACATAGTAAACATAGTGTGAGTTGTTTGTTTAGAATATCATGTATTGTATTTACTTTAGGCCTGCACCTGAAGTTGACGTTAATGAATGGCATTCACTAATGAGTTTACGTGAAACAACTTAGGTTAACACTTTTCCACGTTAAGCTTTGTTGTGCTGGAAAAACGCGCGAATAATATGCTGAATGTGCGACGTCACGTAATCCGCGTGTAAAGCGTAGACATACTAAATTGAAATTGGGTTTGTTTGATTAAATATCTAACATAATTGTATACCTTTTAGTGAAATAAAACAGTATATAAGTCCTTCACTTTTTGAACTTGTAAATGGCATGAAGCAAACATATGAAATAATCAAGACTACAATAAATCAGAAGAATTGAAAAAGGTCACTAGGCAAAACAATTACATACATCAATTACAACTACATTATTAATCATGACACTTTTTTAAATTATAATTATTGTTTATCTGATCATTTTTTGTTAAGTCTTCATTGTAATTGTAATATACTTAGTGCAACTCAGCAATCAATTTATATTTCGTGTGTTCACATTATTTATAGAAATAACACATGCATGCATGCATGTGAAACTGTATTTTAATATGTATATACAAGTTACCTTTTTGTAAAACAAAATGAAACATAAAACTATATGTGTTAAATATGAATTTATGATAACAACTTTGTGTATAAACATACTTCAATTATGTGTTCATGGCCTCTAATATATATGAAACATGCGTGTATGTATTTCTATATGATGAATATAAAATGTTCCACACGAAAATAAATGTGTTGATAAAAATTTGGTTTTACTCAAATAATGGAAAACTGTAACATTGTCAAACTACGGTGGCATAGAGGTGACATTCACTCTCTTTTTTTTTAAATTGCACTCCTCTTTTTTCTATCTCGTGGCCACGACTTACTATCTCGTGGCCACGAGTTAGCTATGTCTTGGGCTCGAGTTACTAAGTTGAGGCCACGAGATACAAAAAAAGAGCAGTGTAAAACTAAACAAGAGGAGTGCAATTAAAAAGAGCGGTGCACTAAGTAAAAAAGGGTGCATTAAACAAAAGAGGCGAGAATTTTAGCTATGTCGTGGCCACGAGTTAGTCATCCAATCAAATTTCGCGTAACATCTGCACATATTCTGTACTCATATATATAGCTGACCAAAGCGGGCTTTTTCTGTGATGATTACTTCCCTTTGTATAAAGATCACCGTGAACAGTTTGATTGGCTGACTAACTCGTGGCCACGAGGTAGCTAAGTCGGGATCTCGAGATAGCTAAAATTCTCTTCTCTTTTGTTTAATGCACTCTTCCTTTATTTACTGCACCGCTCTTTTTTTTTTTTAATAGAACTCTATTATTTAGCTCTGCACTCCTCTTTTTATCTATCTCGTGGCCACGACATGGCTTACTCGTTGCATTGAGATAGTAAGTCGTGATCACGAGATAAAAAAAAGAGGAGTGCAATTTCAAAAAAAAGAGGAGTGAATGTCGCCTCTATGCCCCCGTATGTAAGTCGGCCAAATGCGCGAAACGAAGACGTTACGTTGTACTTGCAACAAAAGTTTTTGTTGTTGTTTTTTTCTAAAGTATCCTGGACTTTTTTCTGTCGGGTAAACAATATAAGCGTTGCCATTTCAAAAAAAAGAGGAGTGAATGTCACCTCTATGCCCCCGTATGTAAGTCGGCCAAATGCGCGAAACGAAGACGTTACGTTGTACTTGCAACAAAAGTTTTTGTTGTTGTTTTTTTCTAAAGTATCCTGGACTTTTTTCTGTCGGGTAAACAATATAAGCGTTGCCATTAAGAATAATTGTAGGCATGTTTTAAATTGAATGATAAATAGCATAAATGAAAAGATTAAAATAGATTAAAATTTAAAAAAAATTCATGCAACAAAAATCATCTTCCTATCGAACGACCGCCATGCAATAAGTCTGGTTATCAAAAAAATGTGTAAGGATGGCCTGGAATGACTTGACTAAAGACGAATTCATTCGTACATTGCCCTTTTATGACCTACATCTATATTTGATATAAATGATAGATCATTAACCAGTGCAGTGTTCACACCGTCGACTGTCGTCTCAAGGTAAACAACCAGTATTCATGTACTCCATCAGGCGTAGCGAGTTCGTATTTGTCATGTCCGCTTCATACTTTGTGTTAACCGCGTGTTAGTATTGTAAACTCTCCATTATCATACTTTGCGACCATTGCAAAATTAAGAAAAGACATGTGCGTCGAATATTTATACAAGTATAAGTTGCTGTTGTAGCAATTGGATATTCGAGTAAAAATGCATTTTGGTTAATTATTGTAAAAGGGACGTCCCTGTTTGTTCATTCATATTTGGAGTATGTTAATACATGAACGTTTAAACGCAAGATACCAATAACATCAGCTGTTTTTAAATCATGTGTGTTAGCTGAAATCGATATAAACTATTCAATGCAGGGTACCACCTCTATACAAAAATCGTGACGTTTGAACAATATGAAAGGCTATAATTAGAGCTTAACCAGATCTACCCGTTCGCGGTATAGCTTCGGTATTGTGAAAATACAGACGGTTGATTTTTTTTACTTGATTCTTAAGTCTAACTGGGTTAACACTTTATGCATAAATCGGATGTTAATATGCGACCACAAAGGATGTATGGAATTTAGTTCATGTAGTGTTAGTGACTTTTTTACTACATACACGGAAAAGGCGAAAATAACAGCTATGATCAGATTCATATAACATTCTTTCTTCTTACTTGTTCAGCCTATAGGAAAATACCGATTTGAATAATATAACATGAAAAGGAGTAAAGCGGAACACCTTATTGGTAAGTGTTTTCTCTATTTAAACAGATAGTCAAATTTAAACTAGTTATACGTATTGAATTTGATCCGTTTCACTTTAGTTTGTTTTCTAAATCACACGGTGTTCTATTGGGATTCAATAATTCATTTCATAATAACTAAATGTGACGTTTAACAAAAAGTTCTTTGACTTATTCGTTGGAGATAAATTCTCGTGAAAAAATATTGCCCCTAAAAAAAGTAGCTCCATGTTGTCCCACGGCGGTTGTATTCACAAAGCTACCTAGAGAAATCCTAAATTACCCCTGCTTAACGGAAAACATCTACTCAAATTTTGAATACGAAATCAAACAAATTTCGGGGCTAACGATATGGTAAAATGTACATCATTTTTTGGCACGATTTACTCATTTAAACAGTTTACTGTATAAAGTTTTTTTAATAGCCAGATAAATAATGATTTCAATGAATTGAACAAATTTTAAGCATTGTACACACGGGCCCTGCACTTCTTGTCATACCTACGTTCTTAACCCTTTCAGTGCGGAAATAGAATTTTAAAGGCCTTTGCAAACAGTTTGGATCCAGATGAGACGCCACAGAACGTGGCGTCTCATCAGGATCCAACCTGTTTGCTATTTTGATAGTATTCTTTGAAAAAAAAATCGAAGAAAATGCTAATTTTAGAAATTCAGCAGACGACATTTTAGCAGACGACAAATTTCCCAGCATGCAAAGGCATAATAAAGGCTCTGTCAGCACTTTCTGACGAGGAAACTAAATAGATTGTGTTCGTATATGAACTAATCAATATTAATTAGCCAACGTTTTTACTGTCATTTGCATTTGCTTGTTATGAATATTCGTATATTGACAAGACATGCCATTTGAATTGGTTCCTCGTATATATAAGCTGAAAAAGTCTTCTTTGATTTCTGTATATTCAACTATTGAGTCGTTCTCATACAGGCTTAAAGAATTCATGTTCTTGAAGTTTTAATATGCCAGATCTTTAAAGATCGATATAGGTCTTTATATTGTCTCTTTCATCTATGTAGAAGTTATAATATTGTATACGTTGCTTGTGCATGGTTGGGTAAATGTGTTTTTATCCGGAAACGACACCTTTCTGTATTATGATATTTCCTCCAAGCAGCCAACAAATGGTCAAATCAAATTAAGTGTAGTACTCAACTATTGGCGAAGTAACATGTCTGTTTGGGTAATCTATGGCTTCATTGGGTTATGTTTGAAATAATTGCTTCCAACAGAGCTCCAGATAAGGATTTGTGAAATTAGTAACGGTACTGCCACTGACAGAAAGAAAAGGAGTAACGCTTAAAATCAATTAGTACCTGTACTACCATATCCAAAAATACAGGTAGTACTGTACTACCCGTGTTCTTGGATATTGAAGGGTGTATAACTTACTTTACAGAAACATTTGCAGCAATTGTTATAAATATATGTAGCTTCTTAAACAGTTACTGTATTAGGTTTTCCATTCTGAATAATGATGCAAATACAACTACACATTAAAACTCTTGACTAATACTATTTCTTCATTTTTCTTGACAAGAAAACACAAGCCAACTAGTAAGCTAAGTAAATGAACACTTATTTCACTGTCTCATCCGTTTCCCATCGTGTTTTCTAACGTTTTAAGCCACCGATGCAATCAAATCGTTTAATATCGGGGCGACCATGTCTTTTTCTGGGTTTACAGATTTAATGTCAGGATGGTTAGACGACACCGTATGTAGTCATTATGTGACAACAAAGAGTTGTTTTGAACCGCTTTCGGTTAAGCCGGCATTCCATCGCGCGCAGACATATTGTTTTTGACGGATTAACAAGTTACAGGAAATCACGCGACAGAATAGACAATAATATATGAACCCAGTCTACAACTTTTCAGTAATTTAAATTAACGAAAAGCGCCGTTATGTTAGAGACCAACAAATCATTCCGCGCTGACGCAGGCGTATAGGTACGGCCAGATTTTTTTCGTAAATGTGTAAAATGGATATTAAAGTCGTAATTGTACGTCCAGTTTAGTAAAAATAAATGCGTAAATCTTCAAGAAAAGGGCTTAATTACGGCTGTACGGCCCTTATCTGGAGCTCTGCTTCCAATCTACCCTTTTCCCCGGACAAAATTATGTCTTCCAATTTTAGTGTAATTTTATGTCTTCTGCAACAATTATTATTACTTTTTATGAATCCCGTGTGTATCTATCGTATCATTATTATAACTTAACTGTTGTTTCTTTTGTTACTGTTTAATGTCTCCGACTGCAAGCGTGTGACATCTGCGACCAAAGCGGTACCCAATTAATGTTTTCCATGTTTTATCCGTTTCTACCTCGATACTATTTAAATAGTGTTCATTAGCGACAGCTAATGGGTTTCGTATTAAAAACCAACAATTTATCGCGCACGTCAAAGGGTTATGGTTTTGTATAATAATTTGTAAACGGTTCTCATTTTTGTTGTTGTCATTGCAACATAAGACGAAGAAATCTTACAGTATTTACACACCTTAAAATGTAGAAAGCATATATACATGTATATTGATTTATCTCAATATTGTTGTGGAACAACTCGGACAATGGCCTCGGCAATATTACCATGCATGATCATCCTCGTTATTTTAATTAATTTTAACTTGTCCAACTATTACAGTTTTGTTAGCAAGTTAATTAAATTACTATTGCCAACAATATATAATATGCATATTTATGTTTCGATTTGCTTTACTTTAAAATCCATAAACGTAGGTTTTTGAAATTGTTTGTAAAAAATGGTAGGAGTAATATAAGGAAAATATTACATGTGTCATAGTCTGCAATTATTTGCATTTAGTGGACATTTCGTTTTTAGTTGAAACCTGCTGCTTGTATTACAAATTGCACAGGTTTTCTCAAAGTGTGTTCAGACATATACGGTTCACAATACACTGCTTGTATATTGATGTATAAAAATTTGAACAATTTGTAGATGCTAAACTGTCATAATGGAGGACGGCATACGATTTGCTTATACTACCTATTCTGGCCAGAATGAAAGACGTCCGAATTTCGAATTACTCACGCTAGTGAGAACGTTGACACCTTTATGAAGCGTCGTCTGTCATTTTTAAGTCCAAGCGTTGAAGATTTTGACGTGAACAAACGAGACTGACATGTGCAGAGCTTGTGTGGTTTGCACTTTTTAAAGAGGTCCACAGATTAAGTGACAAACAACATTTGCAAATCTAAATTTTACCGTAGAAAAATCAAACATTCTCTTTTCCTCGCCCCGATAATATGTTAATGATTTTCAATAGTAAAAAATAACAATAACGTTTGAATAATATTAAATTGAAACTAAAATGCATTTCAATATAAACCCACTTTAATAAGTTTATGGATTGAAAACAAGTAACGTTATGAAAATCGAGCAAACAGATCGTTAGATGAATGGGCATTTGTATGGTAACTGCCTTTGTACCTGTATACTGGCCATTTTCTTTAATGATAAGTCATAAAAATTGCAATACAGAAAACAAGGGGTTTTCTTAGCCATTTTGGGAAAAGGAGTCTGGTCAAAGGAATTTTAAATCGAAAACATGTTAAATTTGGGATTAAATGTATCGACATAATGGACTAACTTGTGATTTTTGTATTGATACATCCGGCCTTTTACTGGCCATTTCGGGAAGAAATGCATATAAATTGGGATTTTTTACAATTCCGGATTGGGATCAGGTCCGTTTGCTTTTGAATCGGGTCAGTTTTACGGCCTTTTTATAAACAGCAGGAACCACCTGAAAACTATCCTTGTGGTCGTTTCCTTCTATTACTACATGTGATGGATTATTTTAGTGCATACAATATATTAAGACGTGTTTTCGTTATGGTTTATTAGGTATTCAGTATATCCGTCTACAGTGATCAATAAATCTTGAACACATAGTTTGCAACAGCTAAATTAGATCGACACCATTTGAGTTATTGACCACAGCGTATCCACAAGCAGATTTGAGCGTTACATCTTTTTCTATGTTTACGCACAGTTTCAATGGGGGATTTTTTGTTTTAAGCGTGACCGAAATGCCGCGTATTTATTTACTTTTAATGTATTTGTACGTGTTACAAGAGATCGCGTTAGGGCATTTCACACGCACACATAAATAAAATACCATAAAATATACCAGTATTGCCGAGTTTTAAACTAAGCTGATAAACTTTAATACACGATGGATTGAAAGTCATAATAATCAAGTGAGGATGTTGAAATACTTAATTTAAAAGCGAGCTGATCAAATACAAGGAGCTGCGTCCTAGGAAAACCGTGCTTAATGCGTTAGCTATCATTTGCTCGTTCATGTATGTACACTTGCTTTTATACATTTTGTTTTCGTCAAACGACTTGTTTGAACAATCCATTCCCATGTTGATATTAGGTATCCTAAATGTGATACCAGCCGATCAATGTGACAGTTTTATTGTATTTTAATCCGTTAATGATTAATTATGTGTAAATATTACTTACGTAAATATGTTGGAAATCGAAAACGCGATCCGTCCTTAACTTTAAAACGAGTAGAGTATTCATTTTTAATTTCATTTTTTATTTCCACGAGTCATCATAAACATCATTTGCAACGTTATCATCATCATCAGCAGCAGCAATATTATAGTCACTATAAACATTTTCATAATCATTATAATCATCGACGTCAATATCTTTGACATCATCATCAACAGTAATGTCGTCGTCATATGGTGTACCTGATGCTTGAACAAACCACTCCTTTTTCACGCAACCGTTGCGCAGCCACTGGAGTATGGATGCTCAAGGACTAAGGAAAGTTCCTCGTGGTCTTAAAGAGCTGTTCTCGGAACCTGTAAAATATCGACACTGTCATTATTTGTATTTAGACATTGTCGTACCGAAAATCTCCATTTTCCCCCAAAAGATCATGTCGTAAGGTTTGTGAGAATGCAAGAATGTGAAAGAAAAGATCTATATGACGACCCGCACCAGCAGCAATACGTTAAATGCCTGGTGTAAATAGTAAAGCACTGCTCTTGCTTTAACGTCTCATACGAAAGAATTAACGTCTCAAACGAAAGACGATTTTGTAGTGAGATCATTGTGCATGGGGTTGGGCTCGAACCAGCGTACTTTTGGCTATAAAGCCAGTCCGTAGACCTTTAAATCGCGGCTGAAGAGTGCTTTATCACATACTTCCTGTTTTTTTTTATACAATTTGTTTTGATTTTACTTATAACGCCTCAATATATGCGCTGCGCATGTCAACTGGTTAACATGTATGTCTCACATGAAACTGAGTCATTATTGATCGAATAACCCGGGTATATATAAGTTATACTGTTTTATTGTTACACCGAAGCAATCCAAATATAATGGTCATATTGCAGTAGTATTGAAACCGTTTAAAGGGACCTTTTCACAGATTTTGGCATGTATTGAAGTTTGTCATTAAATGCTTTATATTAATAAATGTTAACATTGCAACTTAAAAGCTCCAGTTAAAAAAAATAAAATTAAAGAACGAAAACAAAGTAACCTTCAACTTGGCTCTAACCACTGACCCCTGGAGTAAAAGTCTATCGCTTAGACCACTCGGCCATCCGTGCTCATACAATTAGCGATGCATTTTATACTTTATATAAGCAATCATCGTAGTGTCACAAAAATAATAACGACAACAACATAACTCTCCAAATCATTCAATCGTTTCGCGTTGCAACGATTTCTAATTTTCAGGTTTTTAAATCGTAAAAAGATGCATATAGTGTATATTTTAGAGCATGGTAAATGTTCAGTATCCATTTACCAAAACGTGAAAATGTCCCTTAAAGAGAATTATGATCCGAATTCAAGATTTAATGTATGTTTGCTTCATTCGCGGAGTTTCAATTTGATAATGAACTTCTTTTGTTCGGAACTGAACGTTAGGTTGTGGTACGTTGTGGAAGGTCGCTCGTACATGCGTTCAATCATCACCTACATCATCATCATACATTTTACCATCACAAGGAATAAGCATTTCATGTTGTTTAGTTTTTGTAAACAACTACATCTTTTCGGCAGTTAATAGCCGTTTCTAACTACGTATGGCATTCGATCAAGCGGTCAACTAACTACAAAAAGGAACGTCCTAAAAGTGAAGGTACGTGTTCGTGGTATAACACATTAGTTTACGCCTATTTTTCCAGGATGGCTAGCGCTGTCGCTTATCACTCTTGGCCACGCCACACCGCCAAACGCCAAACCGCCACACGCCACACCGCCCAACTCACAGGTTCAGCTGACAATTAAGGCATCCGGCGGTGCCCGCATACCGGGGCAACCCCTGACCCTGAAATGCAGCATCCTCAATGCGGATGAAGAGTTGCTAGATTCGCTAGACGAAGTAGGTGCAGGGCGCAGCATCTCAACAATATTTTTTTTTTTTTTTTTTTTAAATTACTTTTGCTTTAATATGCTCATCCTTTTGAGTGAAGTTAAACGTTTTGTAAGCGCGCGTATCACATCGGCGATCCGTGTTAAGTTCCCACTCCTGTTAGTTTGTTTGTTGGTCGCAACGCGGGACTGTGGGGATTTCTAATGAGTACAGAGCCTTTTCCCACACAGAACAAACATAATACAAGACCATTAGCAAATTAGCTAGGAGTGCTGTACTAGGGGTAATCTTCGAGTCCTCGGTTACCGGTAGTACAGTCTCGTGGGCGGAAGGAATTAATGAAATATCGAACTACACGTCTTTCTTGATTTTGTGTACTTATAGATAATCTTCTTTAATTAAGCCCGTTGTGCATAATTAATCAGGCCTATAAATTTACGTTCCATAGGATAAATTACATTTACTTTGCTTTAGGCTCCTTTCAATTGGTATCTAAACGGCACGCTGGTGAATGACTCAACTGGCTACCATATTAATAGTTTAAATACCGGTTGGACGACCTTGGATATCACGATGCTGAGTCAACGTGATATTGGGCAGTTCGTTTGCGCCATTGAAGTCCCGGACACCCAAGGAGAGGCTCACTACAGAACTCACTTTGATGTTAACTTTGGTGCGTATGGAAACCCTGCTAGCTAAGTATTCGTTCCCAGCGTAAAGAAAAAGAGCGTGGTTTATGTATTTAATTATTTATATTTAAGGTCAAAAGCACATACACATATAAACCCATAAGACATAGAATATATCCCAGATTAAAATAGAATATATCACAGATTTCAAAGGCTTAAGAAAAGGCTGATTAAAAAAAAAAGTAAGAGCAACAAATAAAACGCTGTTATAATATGCATTTTTTTAACAATAAGGAAGTTTTTTAAAAGAAGTAGGTTCATATGAGCATGCATGTGGTTGAAAATGATCTCCGAAGCGACGCACGACCACTTATAATTTCTTCTCGTGGGTTGTTGTTTCACTTGTAACTCAACGTGCTTGTCTTATCAAGGTCAAGGTCACAGTTCAAGGTGAAATACTGTTCTTTCTTTGCTCACAATAGAGTTGTAGATAATTCTGCATAACCAGCCAGTGGGTTGTGCACATGACCCATGTTTGCACATGAATGGAGAATGCCACATTGCAATTGATAATGTTAAAACCAAAATGACATCCATCAAGTTTGTTTCTGATTCATGACTTTTAATAACATGGAAGGATTGTATACCCCTGTCGTTGTTATGCGGGAGAAAATAATTGACCCATGTCTTGCAAAAAGGGCTCTTATGCCTTGTGCATCCAGAGTAGCTCCAGAGCAGCCTGCACATCCACGCAGTCTGGTCAGGAGCTACCATGTCGGCTTGTCACCCAAGGTTTATTGGTCTCATTATCGGACAGAACAGCTCCTTACCAAAAGTCTTAAATGCCAAGGCTTATCAACAGCAACGCTGGCCACATATGACATAGGCCCCAATTTTGCATGTTGTGGGTTAGTATTTAACACGAATACTGCTTGCAACTACTCTTCAATTCTAACTTCAATGCTTAATCATTTGTTGCTTGTGTTCACCCTTGAAATATAAAGTATCTGCTCTATTTCCTTTCACACAATTTGTTACGACTCTTTGATACTTACACATTTGTTGATTATGGCCATCCCTACCCAGCTCCAGCATCAAACCACACATTTTTTGTCTCATAGGTCCTCATCCTGCTACAACACTTAAGTTAGATAATAACATGGGGACCCTTTTAAATAAACATTGTAGTACACATTTACGATGGGATTCATTTTTCGAAGATACATTATTGCTGAAGTCCATATCGTATGATTATAAATTTTCAGTACTTAATTAAGTACATTGGCATCTCAAGCGCCATATATATTTGACGAGCATGGCGAGCTAGTTTGTCTACTTATTAAGATTACAAAATTCTCCCGTCATGGTCGTACGATCATTTATAAAACGACCCCCTGATTATACATTGTTACCTTTCCAAGTCCTTCCACAGTATCTATGCAACTGTCAACTAAGGACTTCATATGATTCAATTGGACTGGCCAGCGACAAGTTGAAATCACAAAGAGGTGTTGTTTTATTTGTTTAGTATCACTAGACATCAGTTTTCATAAGATGAAATAATGTTTGACCAACTGTATACATGACCCATGTTTAAAACCGGTTTTAAACATTTACAGCTCTGTTGCTTTTAATCTCAGACCCTGTAGTGAGCATAGAGCCCAGTGACCAGGATGTTGGGAAAGACGTGACTTTCTCATGTTCCATACACACTGGAAAGGTAAGAACTAAATTTAAAGCATAAACATGTACCATGGTTTGGAATATCGCATCTTTTTCCTTTGTTATCTTACTTATTTCACATGAAGCCCCAGTCATTTAAAGATCATATTACAATATTGGAGTTACACAAACTTTTCTCTAAGAGTTATTAAGCATATCCCCCTGGTCCAGATTTCCCAAAAATTCTTAAGTTGGTTATAAAATTCGATGAAGTTGCTTATTTTATTGAGTAATATAACTATTTTCAAGTTAAATTACATTATACAAATATTTTTATTTCACAATAAATTTAATTGAGCTTCTCAAACTATGACAATGAAATGTTTGTCTACTGTATTATTTATTCAAGATATTGTTGCCTTTGACTAGTATTGCTGCTATCTTATTTTATGGAATACAACATTTAACATGTCAATTATTTAAGTTGTACATGTACCTTCACATACAAGTGAAATCATTCTATTCACCGACAGAATTCAGAGCTA
This sequence comes from Dreissena polymorpha, assembly GCF_020536995.1. Classification (NCBI taxonomy): domain Eukaryota; kingdom Metazoa; phylum Mollusca; class Bivalvia; order Myida; family Dreissenidae; genus Dreissena; species Dreissena polymorpha. Next base: position 53,998,326 of record NC_068369.1, read on the forward strand.
GACTGGTTCTTTACAAACATTTCTGGAGGGGTGCTGACTTCAACCCAATACAAGAAGAAATACAACCATAGGCAAAAGCTTGATTCTGGAATTATCATGATGGATCTAATAGCAGTAAGACAGGAACAAGCTGGCATTTACACGTGCTACAGGGATGATGATCTTGAACGGAGCTCAAACAAGACCCTTACAGTTCAAGTTATGCGTGCGTGGGCACTTATTTTTGCTGTGCATTTATCTTTGCTAAGTTGTTGTTGTCCTTTAATGTAGAAGGTAAATGATCAACTGTCGCCAATTTTTGTTGTATTGCTGATCCATGATCAAGTGGTGCCACTTTGTAATCTGTAACATATTTGATCAAGTGGTGCCACTTTGTATTGTGTAGCAGATCAATATTAAAATCAAGTGTTGTCACGTTGTGTTGTATGGCAGATTCATGATCAGGTGGTGCCACTTTTTTGGTTTAAACAGTGCATGAACAAGTGGTGCCACTTTGTGTTTTGTAGCAGATCCATGATCAAGTGGTGCCACTTTGTGTTTTTTGGCAGATCCATGATCAAGTGGTGAAACTTTGTGCTGTATAGCAGCTCCATAACTAAGTGTTATTGTGTAAAAAATTTGATCAAGTGGTGTCAATTTGTGTTGTGTAGCAGATCAATGGTCAAGGGATTTCACTTTGTGTTATGAAACAGATCAATGATCAAGTGGTGTCACTTTGTGCTGTGTAGCAGATCAATGATCAAGTGAAGCCACTTTGTCTTGTGGAGAAGATCAATGATCAAGTGATGCTACTTTGTCTTGTGTAGCAGATTATATGATCAAGTGGTGTAACTTTGTGTTAAGAGCAGACCCAAGGTTTAATACTTCCATGACAATACATCTTTGTCGCCCAATACCAAACTGAATTATCAGTAAGTTAAGTTACAATGCCAAGTAACCCAGGCAAGCAGACTGTTCTCAATATGCTTTTGGCACTTTTTTATTGTCAGATAACATGAGCTTACCCTATGGGCTTAACATTTAAAATGTGTATACAACTTTTTCAGTCTTGGAAGTCAATTGTAAGACACCCATTCAAGTGTGGGAAGGAAGTGATGTCATAATCCAGTGTGACATTATGACTGACATCAACATCAGTATTAGGGACTGCAATTTCCTTATAGATGAGAAGACAATTATCCCAAGGTTAACAAGAAATTTGATCTCTTAATAAAAGCCATGTTATGAGCCTCAGCCTAGGAAAACTGGGCGCTTACTGCATGACTTTGACTTTTCCGTTTTTATGGTAATTTTTCTTTATATTAAAGGAAGACCCTTTAATTGTGAAAATCCAGTTTAAGGCTGAAAGTGTCATCCCTGATTAGCCTGTTCAGACTGGCAAGCTCATCTGGAATGACTTTTTATACACATACTTTAAGCTTTTTTTCCCAGAAAGAGGCTAGTGTGATGATGGTTATGATACCCCTTGGGTCATCAGTGAGGTCACTGACAAAGTTAAGTAATTAATTAATAATTGCCTCATCTATCTAAATTAAACCGCTCTTTGTTGATAATTTTTTTTTATGTAAGTTTGTTTACATCCCCATTTCAGTAGTTAAAAAAAAGATAAAGATAATAATAATAATAATAATAATAATAATAATAGATCTAATATTATTATTATTATTATTATTATTGTTGTTGTTGTTGTTGTTGTTATTATTATTATTGTTTTGTCATTGTATTCATCGTTTTCATATTAAGATATTACCAGCATTACCTTTATTATAGCAATAATTATCATTATCCCCATCCTCATCAAATCACCATCGTGGCCATCAAAATCAGTTGAACCAGAATCCTTGTTTTCATCGTTCTGATAATCACATTTGAAGTATAACAATCATCCCCATTCACGTGGATGAATCTTAAAATTCAAATCCTCAAGCATTGTTACTGTTTACTTACTGTAAAAAATGAGCTGAATTCCTGTATATGATTCTGTATGGTGCATCACATGAGGATAATGTTTATTACACAAAAATAGTAATAACAATATTCATGGTTATGTTAATTATAACAATACAATCTTGTTAACAGCTACGATGCAGATAATTAAAGGTCAAAAGTAAGATGGTGATTGTGTTCATGATGATAATGCTGATGATGATGGTGTTGTTGTTGGTGATGATGATTCTGCTGCTTATTATGATGATGATGATGATGATGATGTTGATGATGTTGATAATTGATGATGGTGAAGGAAGGAGCAGGAGATGGATAAAACAGGATATGTTGTGATGGAATATGTAGAAGAAGTACTGCTCTGCAATCTTATTTTTATTCTATGATCACTCTCATTAAGTATTGAATGCATCATGTACCAAGGGCAAAGGATTTTTAGGATGAAAACCAAAAATTGGTTGAAACATGCCTATTCATGATGGTTATAATAATTTATACATTGCTGATTGTTATTTTGATGAGGATGAGGATGATTGTAGGAATACAAATATAAATTTCTATGATGAACTTCAAATATGAAATGATCATGCAAAAAATGAGGTCATGGTGATGTAACTGATTAAAATGGATGTTATTACTAATGATGAAATCATTTATATCTTTATTTTAGAATCAATACCAGTCTAGAGAAGTGGGACAAATGGTGGAGGTTGACAATCACCATCACAAAGGTTCCAATACAAGTTGACCAGAAGATCCTCCGCGTCTTTGTCCGCAATGTCTCGTACGATGTCCGATTGACTGTTGGTAAATTGTGTGACAAAATTGTCCTCTCAAAGTTTATTATAAACATACATTCTATTAATTAAGCACTTATATGATATGAAAATTGTGCAAACTTCTTCAGGAAACGAAATGAGAATCAGCAATACGTTAAATAATGTTAACCTAGAAAAGAGCGATACATGGAGAATAACAGGTAACCGGAAGGTTACCATCCATTTGTTTTTTCAAATATCAGATGAGGCTTGTAATAAATAATAAATTTGGGTTTATCGTACCACTATGCATGCATTTTCATAGAAATAAAAATAAAATCACTAGCACTCCACTTGTCTGGTGTTATGATATTCATGACATGTAAATCATGACGTTGTGAGCACTTGCACTTAATATTTGTAAAGTATGTTTTCTCTAATTTTTTAAATATATTTTGTTTCTAAATTTGCACTACATCTTGGTTTTAAATTGTTTGTTTGTTAAATCTGATTCATTTGTATCCAAAATTAAGATTTTTATGTAATATGTCAAACCTCCAAACATTTAATTAAAACGCCAACCAACCTGGAATATAACAGGCGTATATCGGCATAGAGGTATGATCAAATGTATTTTCAATATTGCATTCATTCATGAAACAAGATGTGTTTGTGAAACACAATGTCCCCCTATATGATGTTTGACCTTGAAGGATGACCTTGACCTTGTGAAGGATGACCTTGACCTTGACCTTTCACCACTCAAAATTTGCAGCTCCATGAGATACACATGCATGCCAAATATCAAGTTGCTATCTTCAATATTGCAAAAGTATTCATAAAATAAGCGATTTGGGCCACATATATTTGACCTCTGACCTTGAAGGATGACCTTGACCTTTCACCACTCAAAATGTGCAGCTCCATGAGATGCACATGCATGCCAAATATCAAGTTGCTATCTTCAATATTGCAAAAGTATTTATAAAATAAGCGATTTGGGCCACATATATTTTACCTCTGACCTTGAAGGATGACCTTGACCTTGACCTTTCACCACTCAAAATGTGCAGCTCCATGAGATACACATGCATGCCAAATATCAAGTTGCTATCTTCAATTTGGCAAAAGTATTCATAAAATGAGCGATTTTGGCCACATATATTTGACCTCTGACCTTGAAGGATGACCTTGACCTTTCACCACTCAAAACGTGCAGCTTCATGAGATACACATGCATGCCAAATATGAAGTTGCTATCTTCAATATAGCAAAAGTTATTGCAAAATGTTAAAGTTGGCGCAAACAGACCAACGTACAGACCAACAGACCAACGTACAGACCAACAGACAGGGCAAAAACAATATGTCCCCCACTACTATAGTGGGGGACATAATAATAAAAAAAAAAATAATGTACAAGGTTTATATTCCTCTTAAAATGCCTTTGACAATAAATTGTCTTGTAGCTTTGCACCCAATTTTTATGCCCCCGAAGGGTGGCATATAGTTTTTTAACTCTCCGAGTCCGTCTGTCAGTCTGTCTGTCCGCCCGAAAACTTCAACATTGGTCATAACTTTTGCAATATTGAAGATATCTACTTGATGTTTGGCATGCATGTGTATCTCATAAAGCTGCACATTTTGAGTGGTGAATGGTCAAGATCAAGGTTATCCTTCAAGGTCAAAGGTCAAATATATGGATTCAAAGTGGTGCAGAAGGGGGTTTTGTGTTTCTGACAAACACATCTCTTGTTATAATTGTTTAATGTCAAATGTTTGAGCTTTATTGAATGTAATGCCCCGTATTGGCAAACTCTGTCACTTGAGTTGAATTAAATACATTGGTTAACAAGAATGTGTTTGGTCAGTTTTTCTTTGAAATTCTTTCAATTTGTTCTATATGTGTAAATAGTTTATACCAAGTAGTCAGTTAATAAAATCACAGCATCAGCCAGTTAGTTGAAAGCTTTTTTTTTATGTTAGATTTCTAATACATTGTATACGAATTTTTATCACAATTTAATGTTCATTTTACAATAATGTTCATTTTTATGCTCCCCCAAAAATTATTTTGGGGGGAGCATATAGTTGCCGCTTCGTCTGTCCGTGCGTGTGTGTGTCTGTCTGTCCGTCCGTGCACAATTTTTGTCCGGGCTATTTCTCAGCAACTAATGACTGGAATTCAATGAAACTCTATGGAAAGCTTCACTACCAAGAGGAGATGTGCATATTATCAGCTGGTTCTGGTTGGATGATTTTTCACAGAGTTATGGCCCTTTGAAATTTTCCATTAACTGTACATATAGTGCAATTCTTGTCCGGGCTATTTCTCAGCAACTAATGACCGGAATTCAATGAAACTTTATGGGAAGCTTCACCACCAAGAGGACATGCGCATATTATCAGCCGGTTCTGGTCGGATGATTTTTCACAGAGTTATGGCCCTTTGATGCATGAATACAAACAATGTGTGTCTGTATGGGAAGCTTAACTACCTTGAGGAGATGCACATGTTATTTGTGGGTTCTGGTTAGATGATTTATTTAGAGGGTTATGGCCCTTTGAAATTTTTAAGTGGCTAAACCATCCATCGTATTATTTTGTCCAAAGTTATGCCCCTCAAGACGTTTCATTTTATCTGAATATATAGTGCAATATTGTGACAAAAAAAAACTTTGGGGAGCATCACCCGTCTTCGACGGTTTCTTGTTTCAATATGTTCAGTATCTTTGAGGACTTGGAGTCAATATTCATGTAAGACAAATATAGCATTTTTTAAAGTAAACAAAATGCAGCACTTTTTTTATGATGTATTCTGTCGCTATTGTAAGGATTTGAAGTATTATATTATTGATTGTTTGTAGGTCACAAACCATGCTCAGAGTGTGAGGTCAACAAACACTGTGTTTCAGACCGCTGCATTTGCAAGCCGGGATTTATTCCCAATCTTGATGTTTGTTTACCTGGTAATAAGTTCTTTCTGAATAATTATTGATTAACAATTGATAAAACCTGTTGCTTAAAATATTAATTACATCAAAAACTTATTGTCAATTTCAATCCCTACTTCAAACATGTTACTTTACATTTATATAATACTAGTATGTTAAACAATTAATTTAGGGAAGTCATTTTTGCAAGTAAGACAATATTATGCTTTGAAAATCAAGCGCTATTTGTTTCCTCTGCTTTGAAAGTTCACTGAGCAAATTTATACAATTTAGAGCTTTGAGAGTGAATATGTTGGAACCATCTACAAAAGTTCCCAAATATAGTTAAGTTGTGATTGTGTTAAAAAAATGTGTGTATCATATCTGTAATACTTGGAAAATGATATTATTTCAATAGCTTTTGCATCTGAATTCTTATTGTTATATGTTTAACATTCAAACTTTACACAAAGATGATAAATTGCTCAGCAAATAAGGAAGTCGCACGGCGGAAAAACTAAGCGTTATGCATGTGCATAAAAAATTGAATGAGATTTACCTGCGCAGTTAACACTGGCTGGTCAGGGACAACACTTTCCACCTTGAACAGATTTTCATCAAAAAAGACACTTCAAACTAAAAATCCATTAAAGTCCAAATTGTCATCCCTTCTAAGCCTTTGCTGACTGCATTGGCTGATGTAGTATGAAGCTTAAGACACAGATTTAAGCCGTTTTTTTCTCTCAGAGAGGGAATGCTATGATAATGCACTAATTAATAAGTCTTGAAATAATGCTTTTCTGAAACTTTTCTCACATTTGTACATGTTACTTTTGTCTGCTTCCTGTACATTTTAGGGAATGTCAAAGGAGGTGGGTTTTCTCATTTTCTAAAAGCACTTTTAATTCATCCATTCATACAACATTTCCTTTTAACACTGTGTTGTGGCTTAGCTTTTTAGTTCCTTAGTTATGTGTCTTCCAGGGCTTTTATTCAATATTGGTTTAAGGGTTGTTTTTGAAGGCGATAACTTTCAAAATATATTGTTTGTATAAGAAGAACACAAATTCTTATTTAAAGCTTGACTTTTTAAATATATAAAAGGGTAAGGTATTCTGCTGGCCCTGGAGTGGTTGTCACAGTTTATATTGTTTGGTAATTAAGTTTCAAAGAAATAGCTGATGGATTCAAATCAAACTCCACGCAAGTATTCCTGGTATTGAAATGACCCCATGGCCTTGATTTGACAACTCATCTTTGATTTTTTTTTAATTATAAGCCATTTTGCGCTGTACAGGCAGAGTAAATTTTTTCAGAGTTTCCTTTGGGATATCATTCAACTTGCTTCATGTATTCCCCACATTGTAAGGGCCCCACAGGCCAAGTGTGGCAACACTTGTTTGAAATTGGACCATATTAGTAATAATTAAGTACCTTTTTACACTTTTAAATTTTAAATACGAACTATATAGACATGTAACAGCCCATCCATTGTAGATATGCCCTCCCACCCACACACACCTTGTGAGATTGATGGATTCAAGGTCAAGGAAACTGTTACTAAAATAGAAAAGTTGATTACTCTTAATTCCTTAATAACACATTGGGTTTTGTGTATGAAATTTCAAACAGTAATACCTCATATCAAGACTTTGCACTGGATTGTATATTGGGGTTGATGGAGACAATCTTTATGAAGAAATGATAGCATATAAATATTGTTAAACAACATCATCTTTGTTTGAAACTGGGGCACATTGGGTCAAGGTCAACAGTCAAGGTCAACAGTCTATGTCACAGTTAGTAAATTTGTAAAACTGGTTTCCTCTCAAAATCAAGGTTTATGTCTATTGTAGGAAGTTCTGCAAGTTAAAAAAAACTCAATTATTAACTTACAATACAAGCAGTTTCGTTTAAAACAAAATGCTATAAACTCTGACATGAACACAAAATTCAAGGGCATTGTCCTCATGCAGCTCTTATTTTAGAACTTTCTCATAGGGACGATTGGCCTACATTTTGCATTTTTTGTAAAATATTGAAATAAAAGCCCTGATACCTGATGACCTTACGAAACACCTGATTGTTTGTATTAATGCATCATAATTTGTATGGCACATGTTTTTAATAAGATTTGTTTTGATTTGAATGTAGTTTGATTATGAGTCACAAGGGTGGAAATATTATGTCTCATTAATAAGTAAAATTAATCTTTTATCTATTTTATGATTAATCCTCCTACAGTTAAAGTCACCACAAATTGTAGAATTTAAAGATCTAGAGGAATCTTAAATAATCTCCAGCCATTGCATGTATACAAATTCAGACAACGCTTATCTGTTTCATGACACGACAACTGATTGAGATGCTGAAATGAAATTCTTAAAGATTTATGTAAACTATACTCTGATGTTAATGCCATAATGGCTATGAATGTTGAGAGATTTCAAGTTATGTAATCAGATCAAGCATTAATCAGTTCATTTCAACCATTAATCAGTTCACTTCAACCATTAATCAGTTCACTTCAACCATTAATCAGTAGACTAACACAATTAGTTTTTGACGATGATGCTTCAGCAAAGCAGCTCATCTAAGTTATCATGCCATGATTTTTTTTTCACAATGGTGACCTATGTAAATGACTAAGCCAGTCCGATTGAATTAGCTAAATTTTCTCAATCGGCATACCTCGTTGATTATCATTGATAAAGGTAAAGGCAGCTTGGTTCCTGTCCTCTTTCAAATTTATTGAGAGGTTCTGGTCAGGAACCAAACATGAAAGTGCCAGGTGGCACTTCAAACGCTATGACACTGGGAAAACTCCAAATGTAGTTATTTTTAGATTTGATCGAGAATGTAACCCGCCACCCAGTTTTGCTGAATGGGTCAAGTTCCTCATGGGTACTACTTCCCCATACTCCCAATTTTGTTTCCGTACTCAAAATTTTTCGGACCCAATTTTTTTTCGTACCCCAATTATTTTTGTACGTACCCATTTTTTTTTTCTCGTACCCAATTTTTTTTTTTACCCAAATTTTTTTCTGTGTCCAAATTTGTATGGGCATAATTATTTTGTACCCAAAATTTTCGTACCTAATTTTTTTTTCCAACCCAAATTTTCGTACCCACATACACAATTGTGGTGATGTAGATAAACTTAAATTTATGCTTTTATATCCATCCACTACAAAAACATTGTCACACCAGTACTGTCAGAACTTTGATTTAAATATTAATTAATGATATAATTACTACAATGGTTTTGATGTTTTCAGAGACACCTACCACTGGTAAGATATTCTCACTTAAAAACTTTGCAATGTTTAATATATCTGCTTTGTGAGTAAATTTATGCTGATCAATTCTATTTTATTTTAATCTGTTTTCTTCTGTAAGGGGCCTTTTCACAGATTTTGGCATGTATTGAAGTTTTTCATTAAATGCTTTATTATAAATATTGATAAATGTAACTTTTGGATCTAAAAAGCTCCAGTAAAAACTAGAATAAAATTAAAGAAAGAAAAAAAGTAACCCTCAACTGGGCTCGAACCACTGACCCCTCGAGTTAAAATCTATTGCTTAGACCACTCGGCCATCGCTGCTCATACAATAAGTGATGTACGTATTTTATACTTTATAAAAGCAATCCTGGTAGCATTACAAAATAAAACAACAACAACAGACTCCAAATTATTAAATTGTTTCGTGTTGCAACACTCGATAGTTTTCAGGTTTTTAAATCGTCAAAAGATGCATATAATGGCATGTTAAATTTTCAGTATTACCGTTTCCTAACAAATATAACTAAAACATAAATATTCGAGTTTGTAACAATTTTTTCTTAATATGTTCAATTTACCAAAACTGGTAAAGGCCCCTTTTATGACAAAGAAAATTATTAAACATATTTTGGCTATTCTGATATTTTATGCTTATTTTAACATAATATATATGTTTACAATTTTAGGCTATTTAGTGTCAGGCTTTATCTCTGATACATAGCTTTTAGGCTATTTAGTGTAAGGCATTATCTCTGATACATAGATTATATGCTATTTAGTGTCTGGCATTATCTCTAATACATAGATTTTAGGCTATTTAGTGTCAGGCGTTATCTCTGATACATAAATTTTAGGCTATTTAGTGTCTCTGATACATAAATTTTAGGCTATTTAGTGTCAGGCATTATCTCTGATACATAAATTTTAGGCTATTTAGCGTCAAGCATTATCTCTGATACATAGTTTTTAGGCTATTTAGTGTCAGGCATTATCTCTGATACATAGATTTTAGGCTATTTAGTGTCAAGTATAATCTCTGATACATACATTTTAGGCTATTTAGTGCCATGCATTATCTCTGATACATAGTGTTAGGGCTTCATAGTGTAACTATGATGAATAATCACTGGATATTTTGAAGTCTTACTTGCTTGATTCATTTTTGCTTCCAAGGTTTAATAGATTTTAACTCTTTTGCCTACAACTTTCTTACATCCTGGATACTTAACAGTTGACGCTTATGACCATTTTTATTCCTATTTTGACCTTGAACTATATACAACTGTGTAAGTACTTTAATAAGTACAATAAGTGAAATTTAAATAAAAAAAACATACCAACATTTTGTTTATATTAGGGTTTTTTGTACATTTAAAAAAAAAATGTAAATTCATAAGAGCTGTGTATGAAATGGGCATTAAACCCAGTGCATTAACTGCAATTTATTTCATGAACACTTATTGTACATTAAATGGTTGTGCTTGTTAAACCATAGATATCATTTCATATTCTTATAAAAAAAACTTGTCTGAGACATACATTTGCCATATATTATGATGGATTTAAACATAACTTGGCACAAATATAAACCATATGAAGGCAAGGTGTCTTGCATGACACCCATCTGTCCACCTCTAAGGTCAAGATCAAACGTCAAGGTCAATTGACTTAGAGTCAAAATCAACTTAAGTCATGAAACAGCTTGAACATTGCTATTTCAGTTTGAAGTTTCCTATATATTAAATTGGATTTTGAAATGACCTGGCACAAATGTAAACCATCTTAAAACAAAATGTCACATGTAACATCTGTCTGCCTTCCTCAAAGGTCAAACTTGGAATTCAAAGTCCAATAAGGCCATTCAATTCCTGTCTCAGCCATAAGCTTGCCACATTTTGATGGATTTAAAAAAAACTGGGCAAAACAGAACCCATCATAAGACGATGTGTCCTGTGTAACAATCGTCTTCCTGAGAGGTAAAGGTCAAGCTTAGAGGTCAGATGTCATATTGACACATTTGGCCATAAAACACTTTGGCTAGCATATCACTTGTCTCTGATCATGGAATTAAAAAAAAATAACCACTGATAACCACCATCACCATTAAAAGGCGGAGTATCATGTGTATTATCATTCTCCCTTCTTACAAGGTCAAGGTCACACTCCGAGGTCAAACATGGACTTTTGCCATTTTACAGCTTTTGTTTTACATAAATGGAATTATTAGACAAACATTGAATGTGGGGCATCTGTGCTCTATGGACCCATGTCTTGTTGTTTTAACCATAAAGTACTCTTTTTATGAATTTGAAAGCATTACATTGAAAAAAAACTGAACACACAAATATGTTTGTATCTTTTAAATAATGCCAGTATTAATATTATTTTCATGATTTCATCATCTTTTATGTGATGATGATGTTGATTTCATGATGTTGCTTTTTTATAGCAGTAATTCTAATAATGTTATTTTAATATGGATGTTGTCAGAACCAGATTTGTTATCATATTTCAAATGGCTTTATATTTTATTTCTCAAATCAAGCTCGAAAATAAAACAATTTTTTTGATGGTTTGACATTCAGATGTTTGGAAAAAATAGCAATGAATTGTTTGGTGAAGGTTTAAAATACTTTGGAAATTGTAATATCTTATTGACTGATTTTCTTTGATCATCATTTTAGTTTTATCATTAGTTATTTAAATATTATTATTAAAAACTTTCAAACTGTTTCCCCATTTAAGGCGCACAATTTCCTTTTCACATTGGTATAAATTATATTCCCAAAATATGGACTAAAAAGAACTGATTTAATGGCAACAGCCATTTAATGTTAATTATAGTAATATGAGTCACAATATGAGCCATTAGCATGCTAAAATGGCTCTAATACAATATTATGATGGCCATCATACCACCAGACCAGCTCGAGCAATTGCGCTGTCTGCATACTGGTCACAATGTATGCTGTCAGCCATTAGTCACACAAGGTGTCATGGCTGTATAAGTGGACTGGGTGGATTGTGAGCAGACTGGGTGGATGCATATGACATATGACCAATATCAAACAGTTATTTGTTGAAGGACTGCTGTATTCACATTTACTATATAAGCCTGCATGGTGACTGGTCGTTCTAAACTTTATGGTGACTGTAATTTCTACTAATTTAATTTGATATTTATTATGATAACATTTTGCTTAAATCATTTTTATTGATTCTCACATTTTATTTGCAACAAAATATAAGGAATACTAAAGTGACTCGGATATATTTGTTTTTCTAGTTAATTTTTGTTCACAACTTATTTATTGTAAGTTGTCTATTTTTAAGTATTTAAATATTGTCTGTCAATAATGAATAAACCTATTTCATTTCATATTAAACAACTTAAAGCATCTTAAAATGTATCTGATTTCACTGTTTGCAGTTTGCGGTTTTCTGTTTGTCCTAGTACATTTGAGAAACTAAAATGGTATTATGTAGCAAAAAATCCATATTGAATAACTATATGTTATCATTATTTAAGCTTTAAACAAAAGTCACTCTTGTATATAATAATTATTACTTTATTTTTATTATTTTATTATTTTAAATATTATTATAAAATATCCCAAAATAATATTTCTGTTAATAGACCCGTTTATGTTTTCCAGCTGCAGACAGAGCTGAGGATAGCAAAAAGATGCCACCATTGGCCCATAAAGCAGCAGTATCTATACCCACAGTTGTAGGCTCGACGCTGGGGGCATTAGGCGTTGTACTTGTGGCACTGATTATCTTCGTTTGTTACAGAAGGATGAGAAAAAAACATAAACTTAAGGTATTGCTACTCACTGCAGGTTGAATGTATAACTGTTTTATCAACTTGTTATTTTTATGTCACATACTTGTTATTTTTATATCACATACGTTTAAAACTCTGATAATTGGTAACGTTCAGGAACTGTGTTGATTGTGCAGTTTCTATGACAAAACAGGAATTGTGTATTTCAGAAAGAAAACCATATAACCCAACTCAATTCAATCAATGGTGGACATTTTGATGATAAGATTTATTGTAATGTGTAATTTAAATTAAGTTCTAGGTATATACTAGTATACAATTAGACTCAGTAAATAAAAGCTGGTGAAAACTGTGATGGTCTAAAGGTAACATTTATTCCCAAATCTTACAGAAACTAATGGTAAGAAAACTCATTTTGTTGTATTTAAGTACAAAATAATATCCATATAACCCCATATGAATAGTGGCGGTTTTGTCCAGCCTTGCATTGTACCAGGTTAGCCTGTGCAGTCCATACAGGCTAAACAGAGACGACACTGTAGGCTTTTATAATCATTTTTGGTTTTAAAGTAACATAAATACCCTAGCGTTCCTTAAGCAATAGCCAAAATTTTGACGATAGATGAGGTATGGTAACGTAGATTAAACGAGATACAAAATGCTTGTTTTTCGGCGTAAGCTGAATAAGCCAGCTTTTCACCCTGACTTGACCTTTGTAAGTGTCCAATAATACTCAAATAAAATTTCCCGCGGCTAGGTACGAATGAATACACTTCATTTATTCCATTGGCTGATTTGAGTATAACACCAGAACATTGGAAACATATCCGCGTCTTTGTAACACTGTTTTACTGCATGAAACAATTTTATCTCTAATGAAAAGGCCCAATAGATAGAACAGTTTTACAATCAATTTTCGACATAAATACAGTTTGTGCGTTCACCTTTTATTTTCAGAGAATTACCAGCGCAAAAGCGTTTAACTAAAGGCTATGTTGTCATATTTAGTACTTACTTGCATTGCATTTCAACCCGCGAGGTTTCGGGTCAATACGCGGTCATTTTGTGAAAGTCAGAGTTTATATACAGTTCATCACCGGAGTTCGCAAAAGGGGTTGCGATCATTGTGTCTTACTGACAATAACGTAGTGACTGTAATGCATTGCATTCCAATCCGCAAGGTATAAAGGTCAGTTTGCGGTCAGTTGCAGAAATCTTTATATAAACGCCGTCTCGTAAACTTTGTGCACTTGAAGTCTGTTTTGATCAGAAAGATACTAAATAAAGATATTTGGCGATATTATTGTGGTATGTCAATCATCGATTTTTAATATGGTTTTAACATTTGCATGATAAGGACCAATTTTGATAAAAATAATTAGAAATATTTATCCATTTAGACCAGTTTATTAAGCATGACCACAATAATTCGCTATACTATAATTATGCAATTAAATAAGATTCGAGTATTGCCGGCTGACCTATATGCACTCGTTTATTTTCATGTTTCTTGTGTTTTTAAATTCTTTAAATATAGATATCTGAGTAATAATATCACATAAAGCAAAATAAGCCACGAAATCTGGCGCAACACCCCGTAATTGATTTGCTTATGATGTAGCTAAGAACTGCGCAGAAAAAAGGCATCCGCTACTTTTTATCTCATAGAGATAACTTTTGATCGTTCATAAACATCGACCACAATCAACGCCGTATATCTTTTTAAAAGATATTTCTTGTTTATCATACCCCCATTCACCTGATCTTCAACAAACTTGGTCAGAAGTTGTATCTAGATAATGTCTAGGTCACATTTGAATATGGGTCATGCCGGGTCAAAAACTAGGTCACAGGGTCACTTAGTGCGTTTTTAACCGAAAGTTTGTCCGGACCATAACTATGTCATTTATTGTTAGATTTTAAAATGACTTGGTACATTTGTTCACCATCATTAGACGGTGTGTCGTGCAAAAGAATTACGTCAATATCTCCAAGGTCAAGGTCACACTTTGAGTTTAAAGGTCAAATGCTTGTCCGAGCCATAACTTTGTTGATTATTGTGAGACTTTAAAATCATTTGGCACATTTTTTCACCATCATTGGACGGTGTGTCGCGCGAAAGAATTACGTTAATATCTCCAAGGTCAAGGTCACACTTTGAGTTCAAAGATAAAAAATGGCCATAAATCAGCTTGTCAGAGTCATAACTATGTTGTTTATTGTGAGATTTTAAAATCATATGTCACATTTGTTTACCATCATTGGACGGTGTGTCGCGCGAAAGAATTATGTCAATATCTCCAAGGTCAAGGTCACACTTTGAGTTCAAAGGTCAAAAATGGCCATAAATGAGCTTGCCCGGGCCAAAATTATGTCGTTGGTAGTGAGATTTTAAAATCTTTTTTTAACTTTAAAATCTTTTTTTGGCACAATTGTTCACCATCATTGGACGGTGTGTTGCGCAAAAGAATTACGTTGATATCTCCAAGGTCAAGGTCACACTTTGACTTCAAAGGTCAAAAATGGCCATAAATGAGCTTGTCAGGGCCATTACTATGTTGTTCATTGTGAGATTTTAAAATCATTTGACACATTTGTTCACCATAATTGGACAATTGGACGGTGTGTCGCGCAAAAGAATTACGTCAATATCTCCAAGGTCAAGGTCACACTTTGAGTTCAAAGGTCAAAAATGGCCATAATTGAGTTTGTCCGGGTCATAATTATGTAGTTCGTAGTGAGATTTTAAAATCATTTGGCACAATTGTTCACCATCATTGGACGGTGTGTCGCTGGAAAGATTTATGTTGATATCTCCAAAGGTCAAGGTCACACTTTGAGTTCAAAGGTCAAAAATGGCCATAAATGAGCTTGTCCGGGCCATAACTATGTCATTCATTGTGAGATTTTTAAATGACTCTGTACATTAATTTTGTTCACTGTCATTTGACGGTGTGTCATGCAAAACAAATCAAGAGTTCAAAGATCAAAATGGCCATAAATGATAATGGCATAATAATTCTTAAATATCCCCATAAATTAGATTCTCTTGTTTTGTGCAGACATCATGCACAATACTCTGTGTCAATGCGGCATGTGGGGGTATACGTCACGTCTGTGACAAAGCTCTAGTTTTTTTGTGGCGCAATATATTCTATTTTAAGTTCCTGCAATGATATCTACCTATTCATGTGATGAATGGACACAAAATGGTAGATGAACATGTGTTGAATATATTGTCCCACAAAAAAGAAAAAAGAGCATCTTGTTAATTCTATATAACCAGACTCATATAGCGTTGAAATTTTGGCTATTGCAATAAGGAACATTGATTTTTTATGTTTAACTTTTTTTGTCGAAATATTTTAAGAATATTGGTAGATTTTGAGTGTTTATGGGCTTTTAAGATTATTTTTTAAACAAATATCCAGTTTAGGAGGAAAGTTACGACCTTATCCTGTGCAGAATGTACGGGCTAATCTGGGACGACACTTTACTCACATGCATAAACCCCCCTTTACTCACAGTGCAATTCATATGTTTGTGATCAGATGCAGGCCCCTAACGTCCATTACACTGACCCCAGCTATATGTACCAGTACGAGTATCACTCTGAGGCTAACCTGATCAAAGACAACCCAACTGTTCACAACCAGGGCTATGAGACCGCACCCAAGAGAAGTGTACGCAAAGAGGTGAGCGTGCAATATAAAGTCGAGTAAAGAGTTTGTTAAATATTGTGCCAACGTTCTCTATAAAGGGCCATGCTGTTTTAACTGTTTTCACTTATAAGGCATCTTTACCTATGAGCATCTTTATTCCCTATTTCCTATCCTTTATGAGGGGCTCTTGACAAGGAGTCAATAGGTACCCATTATTTAACCAGCTGCTTGGGTAGGCAAAGGGCCATTTATAATTTTTGCTTTGTTAGGCTTGAACCTTCAACCTCCTGTTTTGATTGCAAACACCCTTATCACTGGGCCACAAAATAATATTATTTTCCTCCGAAAAAGGTTAAGGGATATAGATTTAGCGTTATCTGTCGGTCAGTCTATTATTTTTGGCGGGGGATATCAATTTAACAAATTTACTTGTTGTCTTTGTTATGACGTAATGCCACTGCTAAAGCATTATAATATATGGAGAGGAAAACAACATATTTAAGCACAACATAATTTTCATTTAGGTTGCTTCATGTAAAAATAGGTTGTATGCCATATGCGAACAGCATAACTCCAGGAGCTACCCTGTCTGCTAATGAGACAACAAAACCTTGCATGATCTTATAGGAGACAGGTGAGCTCCTGACCATACTGTGGAAATGCACAGCCTGTTCTGGAGCTACGCTAATAATGGTTTAAGACCCAGTTTTGCATGAGCGAATCAATAGTTTCTGCTGTTTTGTCATAATTTGGTGATTTTTCTTGTCTGTATAAGTTCAAAGTATGGCAGATGCATCTGAACTTGATTACAAAAATATTCAAACCGACTTCCTATCTTATAGCCCAAATTAAGCATCTAAAATGTTTGTCTATCTGTGTATGTGGATTTAATGGAAGATTTCATTTTTTCTGTTGCTATGATACTTTCCCATGTTACAGAACACCTACATTAGCATGAAGACAGATAAGCTAGAGTTTCCTCGCGAGAATCTGCAGCTAGGGGTTGACCTGGGTCAAGGTCGCTTTGGAAAGGTCATACAGGCACAAGCCATGAACATTACGGGCTCCTGCAACTGGGAACGTGTTGCTGTGAAAACTTGCAGAGGTGAACAATTTAATTTTAAATTATTTGTAAGATTTTAAATATTGTCAATGATTTTAATTTATGTTTGTGAACAATTGTACATTTGCTAGTTATCTATAATAATTAATTTGGACTTGAAACGTCATGTTGTCTTTTACATCTGACATTCTACCACTTATTATACCCCCATTACTGGTAATGGAGGCTATATAGGAGTCACTTTGTCGGTCTGTCTGTCTTGTCTGTCGGTCTGTCTGTTCGGAAATTTCATCCAATCTTCACCAAACTTGGTCAGAAGATGTATCTAGATGATGTCTAGGTCAAGTTCTAATATGGGTCATGCTGTGTCAAAATCTAGGTCACGGGGTCACTTAGTGTGTTTTAAACAGAAAGTTGTCCTGACTATAAGTATGTCATTTATCGTTAGATTTTAAAATGACTCGGTACATTTGTTCACCATCATGGGACGGTGTGTCGCTTGAAAGAAGTACGTCAATATCTCAAAGGTCAAGGTCACACTTTGAGTTCAAAGGAAAATGCTTGTCCGAGCCATATCTTTGTCGTTTATTGTGAGATTTTTAATCATTTGGCACATTTGTTCACAATCATTGGACGGTGTGTCGCGCGAAAGAATTACGTTGATAACTCCAAGGTCACACTTTGAGTTCAAAGGTAAAAAATGGCCATAAATGAGCTTGTCCGGGCCATAACTATGTTGTTCATTGTGAGATTTTAAAATCATTTGGCACATATGTTCACCATCATAAGACAGTGTGTCGTGCAAAAGAATTACGTCGATATCTCAAAGGTCAAGGTCACACTTGAGTTCAAAGGTCAAAAATGGCCATAAATGAGCTTGTCCGGGCCATAACTATGTCGTTCATTGTGAGATTTTAAAATCATTTACCACATTTGTTCACCATCATTGGACGGTGTGTGGCGGGAAAGAATTACCTTGATATCTCCAAGGTCAAGGTCACACTTTGAGTTCAAAGGTCAAACATGGCCATAAATGAGCTTGTCCGGGCCATAACTATGTTGTTCATTGTGAGATTTTAAAATCATTTGTTCACCATCATTGGACGGTGTGTCACAAGAAAGAATTATGTCGATATCTCCAAGGTTAAGGTCACACTTTGAGTTCGATGTCAAAAATGGCCATAAAAATTCTTGTCTGGGTCATAACTATGTCATTCATTGTGAGATTTTAAAATGACTGTGTACATTTATTTTGTTCACAGTCATTGGATGGTGTGTTATGTTGATATCTCCAAGGTCAAGGTCACACTTTGAGTTCAAAGGTCAAACATGGCCATAAATGAGCTTGTCCGGGCCATAACTATGTTGTTCATTGTGAGATTTTAAAATCATTTGTTCACCATCATTGGACGGTGTGTCACAAGAAAGAATTATGTCGATATCTCCAAGGTAAAGGTCACACTTTGAGTTTGATGTCAAAAATGGCCATAAAAATTCTTGTCTGGGCCACAACTATGTCATTCATTGTGAGATTTTAAAATGACTGTGTACATTTATTTTGTTCACAGTCATTGGATGGTGTGTTATGCGAAAGAACTCAAGAGTTCGAAGGTAAAAAATAGCCATAAATGATAATGGCATAATGATTCTTAAAAATCGCCATAAATTAGCTTCCAGGGGTGTCAATTGGCCTTAATCTTAAATCCTGAAAATCATCCTAGAATTTGGGGGACAGAGTCAAAAGAGTTTTAATTATCCATTAAATTATGTTTCCTTTGTAAACAATATGCCAATGGTCAATAATTTGTGTTGAAGATGACATTTTGTGACAAGAATGCTTAAAATAACCAAAACAATCCTCTGTTTTATATCAATATCAAAACTTTTCCTTGAGGGCTTAAATCCTGAATTCAGGAATAATCCTGAAAATTGACACCTCTGGCTTCTCTTGTTTTGTGAAGGCAGAATGCAAAATAGTCAGTGCCAATGCAGCATGTGGGGGTATACGTCACGTCTATGACAAAGCTCTAGTTTATTAAATGGTGTGCTCTTAATTATGCTTCTTGGCAACACATTTTTTGTGAAACGAAAGTCTTTAATAGCAAGATACAAAATTTAAAGTCAAAATAGTTTTCACAAAAATATTTTGTCAAAATCTTTTGCCAGACAATAAACAATAATTATGTATCTTAGAAATCTAAATCATTGTTTTAATTGGCAAATTAACAACAATACATAAACAATTTATATAAATAAATTGGCCTTTGGAAATCTCAAACATTCATTGAGTCATGTGGTCAGCCAATATGATGGCAAGAGTGCATGATGTGAATAATCAAAATATGCCATGCAGTTGCTTAAGATTGCATGGGTAGCCCAAGGCATGTTGCAACAGTCAAGTCTTTTTCCTGGGTATAACCAGTACCAGTGACTTGATGCAATCTTGATGACATTTCCGGAGTGGGGATTGAACCCTCCTGATCACTAGGGGGAACCATATCGACTACGCCACCAGCTTAACTGCTAGCTTTTATAATGTTAACTTCCTTTTCATATTAAAGAATGTTAGTCAATTGGGATGTTCAATGTGATATAATGTACTTTCTAAATCTCAAATTTATTGACAGGAAAACATGTTTCTCAGTTAAATTCAGTTATTATTTATATTATTTTTTCAACCTGTGTGCAAAGAAAGCATTGATCTTTTCACTCCCATACAAAATTTTGGGGGGGAAATGGGACGGAATTGAGGCGGAATTGGGACGGAAACTATTGTTTCCGGGCAGACTAGAGGCAGACTAGAGGCAGAAATTGATTTCCGCCCCCAAAAGACCATGTCTCTTGATTTTTTTCCATGCGGAACTCATTAGCAATTCTGGGCGGAAATAAGACTCGGGCGGAATTTCATACTTAAACATTTGTCTAAGGTGGATTTTCGGACTAAGAAAATTAACTCGGGCAGAATTTCATGCTTATACATTTCTTTGGGGCACAATGTTGGACTTAGATAAAGAATTTCAAAATTGGACTTTAAGTAATTAATAAACAGAGTTCTGATTTCAGTTTCTAAATGAGTATTGTAGGAAACATTTGCTATAACACAAGGAAAACAACATTAATATTCAATTCATACAATAGTTAACCCATGCAAAAAAGGCTGAAATGAGCTTGAAATGACACAAATTTAAGGCTGGAATGACTGAAAAAATGGGACTAATCCACAAATTCAGCTGCAAGTTTTCACTCAAAACTTGGAGGAAAATAATTAACTTAGATATACTGTTCTGGATGAAATTTATATATATTTTGGCTCATGCTTATTTTTATTAGACCTTATAATTAAATCACTTTGTTATGATAATTTTACCTAACAACATTTAAAGTAAATCTACTATGTATTTAAAATATCTCTGAATTAAGGGGACTGAGTAAATTTGATTAAGGGATGTATGATGCAAGTTGAAAATTGTTGTGAAATGCAGTAAATATCCATGATCCTGATACAGCCTGATAAGACACACTGCTTTATTTTTTGTGAGTCAGAATTTTGAAAATAAGAGCGGGTGTTTGCAAGAACTGTTACTAGCTTGAACATTTGAAATGCAGTTTCAAAGCAATGATTGGACTTTCTTAATTTGAAGTTTTAATAATATGATGAATTAATCTTACTTTGATGAACATTCTGAAATAATTAAGTAAAATGTGGAAGCCAACATTTAGTGCGTAAAATTAAGGCTGAAAAGAGTGATTCAGTGATAATATGATGGAACTTAAGTATGTTGTCATCTGCAAAAAAGGTTTGTCTTTTTTTTATTTAAATTATTTTTTTTTAGCTTTTGTGACCGCTTAATGTACGTCAATCCATCAGCAGCTTAAGGAGCTATGTATATATCAGAGTTAAGCTCATAATCCCCCCCTCGGAATCATTCACATATTCTCCTGTCATTTCCTCCGGAAATAAATTTCGCCCGGAAATTTCCATCTCAGTCTAATTTCCGCCCGAAATATTTTCCGCCTCATAAGCATATTCTGCCCCAAATTCCATCCGTATCAGCATGCAAAAATAATTTTCCGCCCGGAAATCTTTTCCGCCTCATTAGCATATTTCGCCCCAAATTCCCCCCCATTTTTGCCCTGTTTCCGCCTTGTTTCCGCCTCGTTTTCGCCTGGAAAAATTCTTTCTTTAACCACTATATTCCGGGCGGAATCAACAATTTTCCAGGCGAAACTGTCAATAAAATTCCATCTCAATTCCGGGCGGAACATGTTGTACAGGCATAGAACTCAATATTATGTTTGAAGATTTGATATGAAAGGAAAATTTAGAAACTTGATAAATGTTGATTGGACAGTGAACTTTGATACTTGTGAAGTTCTTCTTTACATATCACATGACATACCCTTTTTTATACGCCCGTCTATGACGGGACGTATTATGGTATACCCTGCGTCCGTCTGTCCGTCCGTCCGTCTGTCCGTCCGTATGTCTGTTAATGTCGTACGCTACGTCAAATATCCTTCGATGGATTTTTTTCAAATTTCAACACAATCTTAATATTGATAAACCCTGATCCCCTTTCGTTTTTGACGGAATTCTGAATTGTCGTTCCAGAGTTATGGGACTTTGTTCGTCAAAATTTTGTTATTTCATTGAATGTCCTACTGTAGCTATATAAAAATGTTAAAGTTGTTATAACTTTGGTATGCTTGGACCTAGAGTCTTGAAACTTGACATGAAGGTTGGCCAGAACTAGTAAGTAACCCCTGGACATTTCAAGGTCATTCATTTGAAGGTCAAGGTCACTGTGACCTTGAATGTAAAAATGTTAAAGTTCTTATTTCATGTTATAACTTTGGTATGCTTGTACCTAGAGTCTTCAAACTTGAAATAAAGATTGGCCAGTACTAGAAGATGACCACTGGTCATTTCAATGTCATTCATTTGAAGGTCAAGGTCACTGTGACCTTAAATGTTAAAATGTTAAAATTGTTATAACTTTGGTATGCTTGGACATAGAGTCTTCAAACTTGACATGAAGGTTTGCAAGCACACTTAGATGACCACTGGTCATTTCAAGGTCATTCATTCTAAGGTCAAGGTCACACAAGGTCACTGTGACCTTAAATGTTAAAATGTTAAAATTGTTATAACTTTGGTATGCTTGGACATAGAGTCTTCAAACTTGACATGAAGGTTTGCAAGCACACTTAGATGACCACTGGTCATTTCAAGGTCATTCATTCTAAGGTCAAGGTCACTGTGACCTTAAATGTTATTGTTGTTCATGTATCCTACCGTAGCTCAAATATCCCCCGATGGATTTTTTATACGCCCGTCTATGACGGGACGTATTATGGTATACCCCGCGTCCGTCTCTCCGTCCGTCCGTCCGTCCGTCCGTCCGTCCGTCTGTTAATGTCGTACGCTACGTCAAATATCCTTTGACAGATTTTCTTCAAATTTTAACACAATCTTAATATTGATAAACCCTGATCCCCTTTCGTTTTTGACGGAATTCTGAATTGTCGTTCCAGAGTTATGGGACTTTGTTCGTCAAAATTTCGTGATTTCATTGAATGTCCTACTGTAGCTCAAATATCCTTCGATGGATTTTTTTCAAATTTCAACACAATCTTTATACGCCCGTCTATGACGGGACGTATTATGGTATACCCTGCGTCCGTCTGTCCGTCCGTCCGTCTGTCCGTCCGTATGTCTGTTAATGTCGTACGCTACGTCAAATATCCTTCGATGGATTTTTTTCAAATTTCAACACAATCTTAATATTGATAAACCCTGATCCCCTTTCGTTTTTGACGGAATTCTGAATTGTCGTTCCAGAGTTATGGGACTTTGTTCGTCAAAATTTTGTTATTTCATTGAATGTCCTACTGTAGCTATATAAAAATGTTAAAGTTGTTATAACTTTGGTATGCTTGGACCTAGAGTCTTGAAACTTGACATGAAGGTTGGCCAGAACTAGTAAGTAACCCCTGGACATTTCAAGGTCATTCATTTGAAGGTCAAGGTCACTGTGACCTTGAATGTAAAAATGTTAAAGTTCTTATTTCATGTTATAACTTTGGTATGCTTGTACCTAGAGTCTTCAAACTTGAAATAAAGATTGGCCAGTACTAGAAGATGACCACTGGTCATTTCAATGTCATTCATTTGAAGGTCAAGGTCACTGTGACCTTAAATGTTAAAATGTTAAAATTGTTATAACTTTGGTATGCTTGGACATAGAGTCTTCAAACTTGACATGAAGGTTTGCAAGCACACTTAGATGACCACTGGTCATTTCAAGGTCATTCATTCTAAGGTCAAGGTCACACAAGGTCACTGTGACCTTAAATGTTAAAATGTTAAAATTGTTATAACTTTGGTATGCTTGGACATAGAGTCTTCAAACTTGACATGAAGGTTTGCAAGCACACTTAGATGACCACTGGTCATTTCAAGGTCATTCATTCTAAGGTCAAGGTCACTGTGACCTTAAATGTTATTGTTGTTCATGTATCCTACCGTAGCTCAAATATCCCCCGATGGATTTTTTATACGCCCGTCTATGACGGGACGTATTATGGTATACCCCGCGTCCGTCTCTCCGTCCGTCCGTCCGTCCGTCCGTCCGTCCGTCTGTTAATGTCGTACGCTACGTCAAATATCCTTTGACAGATTTTCTTCAAATTTTAACACAATCTTAATATTGATAAACCCTGATCCCCTTTCGTTTTTGACGGAATTCTGAATTGTCGTTCCAGAGTTATGGGACTTTGTTCGTCAAAATTTCGTGATTTCATTGAATGTCCTACTGTAGCTCAAATATCCTTCGATGGATTTTTTTCAAATTTCAACACAATCTTAATATTGATAAACCCTGATCCCCTTTCGTTTTTGACGGAATTCTGAATTGTCGTTCCAGAGTTATGGGACTTTGTTCGTCAAAATTTCGTGATTTCCATGCTCATGTACTTATAAAATAAACCATGTATTCAAATACAAATAAACTGAAGTAAAAAAATGATTCAAAGGGTTATTTATTACCTTACTACTTCATTGGCGAACGACGGGCGTATCATGCGCTCATGGCGCAGCTTTTATTATTAGATCATCTGAACATGAAGTGCTGGTGGTAAGCTAGCTATTGTTTTTAAAGCTATTTGCTAAGAAGCATAATCAACAGCATACTGGTCGATAAATGATTTGTATAATGTCTATGAGTGGTTCATCCTCGCGTGTTGCAAATTTTAAACTTGTTATACACTTAAGAGGAGAAATGTTTCATAAAATTTTTAAGAAACTTGTCGTCAGAATTTTTATTTTCATGATATCTAATTAAGCCCCATTTGACTTTGGGAGACATGTGTCTAAAAACTAGGTCAACATGTACTATCGTAGAAAAACCTTTTCATCACTCTAGAACCCACACTTATTAAATGGTCTAATGATAAATACTTTTTTCAGAATTTTATCTTGACAATTTCTTGATTTAATTTGAATCTGGGTCACATTGCGTCAAAAAACATGGTCATTAAAATCTGAGAAAAACCTTGTTGCCAGTCTCGAGACCACATTTATAACTCTTGATGCTTTAAGACTTTCATGCAAAAAATTGACGTTAGTTTTCATAAAGTCAGGAATTTCAATTGAAGCAGCTTGAATATTTCTTTCCGATGCAAGCATTTTGATTTTTTTCACTTTTGACTCCATCATATTATCTGCCTTGCATCATTTTGATGCAAATGTTACAATGAATTTAAAATAAAAATGTGCTTTATATTAAACAATCTTTTTAAAGTAATATAGTAAGATTTATACAAGGCAACAATTATTGAGTAATCAACAAATATATATATATATAGAAACAAATATCTAAATTTCAGTATTTTTAACTCTATAAAAATTTCATTTGACCCCTAAAAATTTCAAGCACAGGGGTCATTTGACTCCTGGTTTTCGAAAGCTACTGAAATCCCAGGAAAGTGGAAGGTTTTTAATAACACAATATTTGAATTAAGTATCTTGATACCTGCCAGGCACAGCCACAGACACTGAGAAGCAGGACTTGTACTCAGAGCTGGAGATAATGAGGAAGATACCCACCCACCCCAATGTTGTGGGGCTCTATGGATGCTGTTCCAAAATTGGTGAGCACCTAGCAGAGTTTAGATGACACACTCAAGTGATCATTGAATAAGATGTCAAGCATGAGATGGGCTTAGAATTCCTTTTCTTTTTTCCATAACTTACCAATTCATGTTTTTTATGTCCCCCAGTCTATACAGGGGGACATATTGTTTTTGCCCTGTCTGTTTGTTTCTTGGTTTGTTTGGGTCAAACTTTAAAATTGGCCATAACTTTTGCAATATTGAAGATAGCAACTTGATAATTGGCATGCAAGTGTATCTAATGGAGCTGCACATTTTGAGTGCCGAAAGGTCAATGTCATCCTTCAAGGTTAAAGGTCAAATATATGGGGGGCATGGTGTTTCACAAACACATCTTGTTTAAAATTAATTTAATTGCAATTTAACAATGCTGCTATCTTTGCATGAGTGGTTAATTTAGTGGCACAGTCATGTTGAAATGTTATGCTTATTAGGCAAGTTTGCTAATATTGGTTTCAGCAATAATTGCAAACAAGCTTTTTGTCACATGAAAAGATGCTCTTTCAGTTTTTACAACTATTCAAAATAAGAAAGTGAGCAATTTTGATGCATAAGTCTATTTTGTCTACATTCTAACTCCTGTCATGATTAATTCTCCAGAACCACTGTATATAATCCTGGAGTATGTCCAGCGAGGCAGTTTGATGGACTATCTACGAAGATGTCGCCCCAGTAGTCGGATGTCCAACGGCAGCATGCTTTCTATGTCCAGTAGCTCTAGCTTCATGCAGCCCCGTGCTAAAGACCTCACCATATTCGCGCTACAGATAGCTAGAGGCATGGCGCACATTGCATCCTGTGGTGTAAGTCTCTGTGAAAGTGACTGTTACATTAGTCTTGCACAGTGCACTCACTGTGTTTCATTAGCCACAATTTCCAGGACTTAGGCACTGACATTAGTGGGCCAGGATTTCTGATGGTTTGAACTTCATTTCATGTGTTATAGTATGAATATTCATTTGCACTCTGATCAATTGTGCATGTCATGATTTCATTTTTCTTTAACACATTTTTATACGGGCAATATAACTTGAGCCTTTATATCATACTTCTTCAGTAGCATTGTTTGCTTTTGATAATTAAATTGTTAATTGACATTAATAAACAAGACACTAATATTTATAAGCATAAACATTCTTGATACTAATTGACACCATTCAGAAAAGGATTGAAACCTAACATCACATAACTTATTGGTTAATAAATACTATGATTAATTCATTAATTATCACCTGTCTATTATATGCCTTTTAAACAAAGTTTTGCAAATTGAACGATCAAATGACTTGTCAGTTTTATCTTCCATTTTGATGCCCATCTTCATGTTGTAAAACACTTGAGTAAAATGTCACTGATTGCAGAAAAATGGGTGGAATTCTGATGTTAATGCAGCTGTCTGAACATTAAGAGTAATTTATTATAGTGGACAATCAGGGCTAATGAAAAATTGGAGTAACAAACATAATTGTTTTATCTTAAAAAAGGATGTCAACAATTTAAACTAATCCTATGCTAAGCTTTTAAATTATTTAGCCTGATTTTTTTTTTATACCACATTTATATAATGCCCTTTTCATACTCAAGATGTGCGTTCAAAGGGGCTTTACAGTTTTTCTCTGATCACTGGGTCATAAGTCGTCCGTTAACATCTTGGCGCAGTATGCAGCCACGGCACATTGGCTTATCTTCCTCACAGGTACCCATTTATACACCTGGGTGGAGAAGAGCAGTTGTGGGATAAATTTCTTGCTCAAGGAAATTCCAGCGGTCAGGGCGGGATTCGAACCCGGGACCTCTCGATCCCTAAGCCAACGTCTTACCATTAGACCACTACTCCCACAAAATATGTTGTTTCATGGTTCATATGTCTTTGTGCTGTGTTCATTAGAGGGTACCTAACTACTAGGACTTAAGTATAATTCAAAGTCACCATAGCGTGGAAAATATACTAAAAAATAACTCCTAGTATAGACACATGCCTTTTAGGGTATTTCCTGTACTTGGGGTACATTGTAATATACTTAAGATTACCCAGGGAACTTTTAGTCAGAAACTGAACCAACAACTAACAATAAATCCTTAGGTTTAGCTGAAAAAATATGGTATCCATCAATTCTTCAAAAAAAATAATCTTCAAACATAGATATATAATGACTCCTATTTGCAGATAATTCACAGAGACCTGGCTGCTCGGAACGTATTATTGGCAACTGATTTCACGTGTAAGATCTGCGACTTCGGATTGGCACGGGATGTTGAGGGAATCGACGTGTATGAACGCACATCCAAGGTTACCGTCTACTCTTATTTTTAATGCATGTTTTCTGTGCAAAACAAAATTGAGTTGTGCCAATAGTTGTTAACATGAAAAGTTGTCAACAATGTTTAATAACAATTTTAACAATATACATCAATAAACAATAATGTGGGTGTAAGATGTGAATTCATTTTGTTTGTGCTAATAAAGACACTGTCATTTTACTTTGAGCTTCATTGAAAACTTTTTGCGTTATCAGCAATTTTTAATAGTAAGTCCACAAAAGTAACATTGATAAACTGGAGCTAATATTCTAAGTGGATGTGATGTAATCGTTTGAACCCGTTCAGGGCCCGTTGCCAATTCGCTGGATGGCCCCTGAGGCATTGGCAGACAACATGTACACTACAAAGAGTGACGTCTGGTCGTATGGCATTCTGCTGTGGGAAATAGTGACCCTAGGTTAGTAGACAATTTCACTGGCTAATTTGATCCCAAAAAGTTAATTAAAGAAGCGATTTGAAGACTCTAACAATTTAAATATCTCAATGCAAGTTTAAAAACATGGTATTCATATTCTTAGGCAGTGTAACATTACTCTCACTATTTTAGGTGTATGCTTGAATAACAAAACTATTGCAATTGTTAAGTTTTATAGGTGGATGGGTCTTAGTGGGGAGGAATGCAATTAAAATACCTTCTACTCTTTACTTCATAATTCTTTTCACATGTTTGTTTGCAAAAATTTTGCCCTTTGAGTATAATTCATATTCTTGGAGAGGTATAAATCTGACATGGGTTGAGAGATCTCATTTGAGAAAAATGCAGTGAAAAAAGCCATTTAAAGGGGCCTTTTCACAGATTTTGGCATTTTTTTAACTTATTCATTAAATGCTTTATATTGATAAATGTAAACATTGGATCATAAAGGCTCCAGTAAAAAATCAAGAAAAAAATTAAAAAAAGGAAAAGAACATTGCCCGGAGCAGGTTTCGAACCTGTGACCCCTGGAGTCCTGCCAGAGTCCTGAAGTAAAAACGCTTTAGCCTACTGAGCTATTCCGCCGAATACACATTCTTGACGTATTTTATACCTTATATAAGCAATCTTCGTAGTTTCACAAAATTTAACGACAAAAACAGAACTCTCCAAATTATTCAATCGTTTCGCGTTGCAACGCTTTATAATTTTTAGGTTTTAAAATCGTCAAAAGATGCATATAATGGCTATATTAGAGCATTGTTAATGTTCAGTATTACTGTTTCCTCACAAATATCATAACTAAAACGAAAACTTACGAATCTGAAACAACTTTTTTCAATTTTGTCAATTTACCAAAGCGTGAAAAGATCCCTTTTATAACTCTGCACTTCATAACCCCAAATTTTGCCACCGGAAACTAGAATTTTATCCTCAAATACTCCACATAGTATAAACTGAAACTTTTTATCTACCCTCATCTTCAAATATACTATACTTCATGGACCTGTGACCAAGATCTTTCAAATGTCCATGCATTTCCCATGGTCATCACTTAACTTTTTTTACGCTAATTAGGAAGAGGAAAAGCTTGTCTTTTTTTCCAATATTTTATTAATAAAAGAATCCGTGAAAAATATCTAGTGAGTAGTTCACATGGTTTTAAAACTTAAAACAACCTGTATGTTATGTAGATAAGAAATGGATCACAAATACTTCCTTTTTAAACCTTTTTAGACCTGTGGTGTAAACTTGAAAAGGATTTTAATTTTCTGATTTTTGTGGGTATCATTTACAAGTTGTTCGAATGTTGCACCAGGGTGCGTGTCCACCATGTAGTTAAAGAGTATTTAAGTGCATGATTGTTGACAAGTTATAATTTGTGTAGCACTCTGGGAAAATCGGGCTAAATGCATGTAGGAAAAGTATTGTCCCATATAAGCCTCTGCAATCCACACAGGCTAATCAGGGATAAAACTTTCTGCCTGGATTTGATTTTTGTTTGTACCACACTTCATTTTAAATGAAAAATTATATTATAGCAGATAGTTGTTCCTAATCAGCCTTTGCAAACTGCACAGGCTAATCTGGGACGATACTGTACAAACATGTATTATGCCCGTTTTTCCCACAATGCGTCTCATCAGTGCTATATTTAGTTTAAACCTACTTATTTAAGCTCAATTGCATAGAAAGCCTAAGGCTTATTTGAAACGCTTTTGAGTCCGTTTTCTGGGACTAGAGCAAGAACTTGGTGTCTATGAGGAAAATCTAAAGAACGCTCCCACAGTGAGGATTGAACTCTGGCCTGCTGGTCACTAGGCAGACACCATATCCACTATTCCACGGGGACCTAACAGTGCTATATTTGTCCCCTACAGGTGCCACACCGTACTCAGGCAAGTCTGCCATGGAGGTGATGAGGTTAGTGATGCAGGGACAATACCTGCCCCGCCCCCTCCACTGCAAAGAGGAAATGTAAGTGATGTAAATATATGAGCCTCTTTCTGAGAAAACTGGGCTTAATGCATGTGTGTAAAGTGTCGTCCCAGATTAGCTTGTGCAGTCCACACAGGCTAATCAGGGATGACACTCTCCGTCTTAACTGGATTTTCGTGTAGAAGAGACTTTTTTGAAACTAAAAATATCATAAAAGCGGAAAGTGTCGTCCCTGATTAGCCTGTGTAGACTGCACAAGCTAATCTGGGACGACACTTTACACACATGCATTAAGCCCAGTTTTATCAGAATGCGACTCATATTGTCACAAAAAAACTAGCTTTTGTATCTCCCTAAATCTATGTTACCATACCACATCTAGCGTTGAAATTTTGGCTTTTGCTATGAAGAACACTGAATTGTTATGAGTTAACCTTATTTTCTGAAATATTTTAAGAAATGTTTTTTGAATTTGAGTGTTGATGGGGCTTTAATAACATTGTATTTGTTTGATTGGCTTTCACGATAATGGAATGTGACTTCTAATAGCCAAAGAAAATTTGCAAGAGCAATTAATAGTTCCTTTTCATCATTATATCTTGTAAATTAACTACTGTTTGGTAATTTTAATGTAGGGTTAAGCTTAATCAGTGTAATGTCCTTCTTTGAATGAAACTTTGGCTCTTGAACATTCCACAGCATTGCAGACTAAGCAATAAACAACCAAACGTTTATCAAAATTCACCCTGTCCTGCTCAATAGCAAGATGAAAATGGCTATATGCAACCAGCATAAAACCAGAACAGCCTGTATGGAATTCGCAGTCTGTTCAGGTTTTATGCTGCTTGCTGCTCATCTGTATTGGAGGAAATGCAAATGAAGCATTAAAAACTTTAAATCTAGTCAGAAAGGTCTTTTATTCAATTAGATTTTCTAAGGGACTACAAACACGTTAAAACAATATATGTGTGGTCAAGGGTTAAGCACTAAACAAAACAAAATTAACTAAAAACCACCAAAATCTTGACTTGCTCTATACAGGTACATGCTGATGGAGAAATGTTGGTGTAAGCCCAACGAGCGGCCGAGTTTCGCAGACATCGTGACGCACCACGAGGCACTGATGGATGATGACTACATCATGCTGAGCGACTATGAGGAATCCGACTATGGGTGGCTGGACTCTTACACCACAGACGAGCGATTGTGAGTGCTATTCCTCTGCCGAGGGAGAGAATTAGAGCAGAAGTTTTGTATCAGTGAAAGTAAAAACAATAAAAGAGGAAAACACGCCCTTGTGTCGAGTTTGCGATTGTGTCAGAAATTTTGTTCCGTGTATTTGTAAAAATGGGAATAGTTTTACTGAATCTGAGACTTTGCAACACATTTTTTGCCCTTTGGTATTAAAAACTACCGGTAATGAAAGTTCTGAATAAGTTTTTTGATGAAATTTTATAAGTTACAGCATTATTCATAATTTTTAGTGAAAGAGAAAGTCAATACTAGATTTATACCATCAGCATTTTGTTCAGTGGAAATTCAAAGCATTCACTATTAAATAACTTAACATTGAAAGTTTACACAGTCTGTAGTTAAAAATGGCCAATATTGTGTTTTCATATTTTGTGCTTTAAAATATGTGTCAGAATTCAATTAGCCCTCGCAACAAATTCCATTCTCTCTTATGAAGAACAAGAGTTTACCTGCTGGCAGATGCATAATCATTAGGATTAACATGACACTTCTTTATAAATAAAAAGAATCATTTAGCTTAGAAACAAAATGAAGGACAAACTTTTTTCTCTTTGTATTTGCATATTTGTCTGTGTAAAGGCAACAAATGACTGAGGAGGGGTACAGTAGTTGTAATGTTTTAATACACACTAGGAATGACTATATAATTTGTCATGTTTTTTTAATAGTATAATAACAACTTATTAATTTTAACATTCTACACAGGAAAAATTGTGATTGTTTGACTTGTTTTAAATCAATGGAGTGTTAAATCCATTTAGTGCTAAGAATGAACATGTGTATCTGGGCAAATTCAGTGGGTATTGATAATCAACATTTTGTCGATAAAAATAAGCTGGGAACCAAATGGTTATTTGAAAAATAGTCATTATTCATTGTAATTTAAGCCTGCACAAGCTGACTCATGGCTTTAAACCATAAGCTTGGTATTATAGAAGTGTATCGTTAATTGTTTGACTAGTTAACATACTGAAAGCAAGAGTTTTACTATCGCTTTTAGATGATAAGTTTTATAGGCGTTAGTAATTAAAGTGTTTATACGGGATACTTTCATCAATGAAGGTCTGGTTTTCAAACACATTTTACAGTGGAAACCTTGGTACTGCTTATACTCATGATTTCTGCAAAGAGATTAAGAGTATTTGAATATTATTTTTTCTTTCCTGGGCACTACTTGATTTTTTTTTTAAAGATCGTTTGACTGGCTGATCAAACATTCTTCATTATTTGTCCACAGATGCTTTAATTATTAATAAATGTGACTGTTTCTACACCAGTTTACATGTAGTCTTAAACTTGTGTTTTGTTTGCATGCACTGTTAGTGGCTGTAAATGAATTATGTATGTCGATTGTGGGCAATAAGTGTTTATCTGATATCTTATGCAATCATATAACTATCTTATACAAACTAGAATTATGATCTGGTTTGTATTGCAAATATCAGATTCGTTGCATACAATATTTTGTGTATGATGCTTAAATATTCATAGAGCCTATGATCATAATTGAACCTAAATAGATGTGTACAACTTAGTGAGATAAGAAAACATATTAATTATTTCTATTTCCAATGTGAGAGAACTCTTAAGATCTCCTTCAAAGACATCAAGTACTGGTTATACCCAGGAAAATGACTCAATGACATCTCAATAAGCCTAAGGCTTTCCATGCAAACAAAGCTAACATAAAGAGGTTTAATATAAACAACAGTTTTGCTAAATAAAAGTGAGTTGTTTACTGATCAGTATATAATCAGGTCTTATGAGCACAATTCACCGCCATTATTTTATTTACTCAGTTCAAATTTTGTATCATAGAATATTTACTTTAGATTTATGTACATGTTTTATTTGTGCTATTGCATATTGAAAATCATTTATTATGTTTAATATTTTTTACACTTTTATATATATTAAAACAGATGTTATCAATATTTGTGGTTATTGTTTTGAATATCTTGTGTCTCTTTGAATATTATGCATACATGTATTGATACAAAAGATAATGCCATCATCATAATGGTTATATGAACAGTAAAACATACTGTTAACAGTTAGTGAATTTGAACTGAATAATTGTTAATCAATTAAAATGCTTTATTCTAAGAAGCTACATTTGGAGCAGAATATTTGACTTGTTAATCATTTGTAAGTGTTGGTGTAATAAATTGTGTGTTACGTTTTAATAATGAAATTATTGTTCATTAAATGAATTTATTTTCCATTCACATCTTCATAAAGGCGAGACCTATGTTTGAAAGGCCAATAGTTTTGTATTGGATAAGCAATGTCTTGTAACTCCCATGCCTCTGGAAGATATATGTTGTGATGTAGGCAATCTCAAAATAGCCCAGTAGGAGAATGCTTTATACACAGCTGATTGGTGTGTATGTATACTGAATTCGCTTTCAAGTTTTGTTGCTGGATTGTTTTCTCTTATGTTTAACCATTACTTATTAATTCTATACAGATTACCACATTAAGCATTCAACTGTTTTTTTCGGCGTAGCTGTATTGAGCCAGCTCCTCACCTTACCTGACCTTTGTAAGTGTCCAATAAAATTCAAATAAAATTTCCCGCGGCTAGGTACGAATGAATACACTTCATTTATTCCATTGGCTGATTTGAGTATACCACCAGAACATTGGAAACATATCCGCGTCTTTGTAACACTGTTTTACTGTATGAAACAATTTTATCTCTAATGAAGAGGCTTAATAGATAGAACAGTTTTACACTCAATTCTTGACATCAATACAGTTTGTGCGTGCACCTTTTATTTTCAGAGAATTACCAGCGCAAAAGCGTTTTTACTTAAATGTTCTTATATTTAGTACGTACTTCCATATTCCTGTCAACATGTTAATATGTAAAAGTATAAAGAACAATGGAAGTGAGGCCTCACTTTAAGGCATTGCATTTCAACCCGCGAGTTTATATTTAGGTCATCACCGGAGTTCGCGGCCAGTAAAATAATCATTATATAATAAAGACGCTATCCGTGAACTAGGTGACCTGGAATTTTCTTTAGACCAGAAATATGTGAAATGAAGATATTCAGCAATATACTTGTGGTTTGTCAATAAAAGATTCTTAATGTGTTTTCAACAATACAATGATAAATATTATTTTTGATTAATTTAAAAATAATTATTCCACCATATTGACTAATGTATTAAGCATGAGCGCAATGATTCTCGATACTGTTAATAATCGAATCAAATAGCAATGCCCGACAAACCACTAAAACAGGTTTGTTCGAAGAACGCGCCTATAAATACGGATACTTCGCGTGTGGCCGGTTGACTCATATGTTTTAATTTCACTTCCATTCTTGTTTTGATTTTCTGTTTTGTATCTACAGGTTTATGACCAGCAATATGTAATAATGTAAAATAAGCCGCAAAAAACTCCGCATAACATCCCGTACTGCGTGTGATGCAGCTAAGAACTGCACAGAAAAAGACTTATTTTAAATAATGTTTAGTGATACAATGCTCCCTGATGTAATCATATTGAGAATGGTGGCTTTTGGCAAGTCAACCTATAGTCAAACTCATGGTATATACAATATTAAAATTAAAACACTAAATATATTTGGTAACAAATCTTATAAATACATACCTGATTCACCCATAAATACCAGTTATGGTATGTATGGAGTCAGATCTTTTATAAGTGCTTGAAGTGTTGCATGATATTATAATTTTGACTTCTATTATAATTATTGCTTAAATACGTTCATTTTAACTTAATTTACGTGTGTGCACTCAATTATCACAGTTGTAGAATATATTTTTTTTGCGATATAGTTGTTTAAAATACTCTTGCAAAACAGAATAAAAAACGTTCACATATGTGTGTGTGAGAGAGAGACAAAAGAATGATTTTTTAGTTTTGTGTCAGTTTTTGCATTGTTTTAAACTTTGCAGATGATAAGTGCATGGTACCTGTTACATACATTGTGATACATTTCTGTTTGATGCATTTAAGTGTGTGTCTCGTAGAATTAATAATATGCATTTGTTTGTTTTGTATAAGCATACAATTTAGTTCTGTGATTATATTGTTTTCATTTGGTTCTGTTTAGGTGGAAACAAAATTAAGTTTTCAAGTTTTACATTTTAAGTTTTCAAGTTTTACACCAAGTTTGTTTGACAATTTCTGGTAGATTCATAGCTAACTTGATAGATTGATATCTGTTATAGTTGGACCATATTTCTTTGTATGCCAATAATTTTTAACCTTAATATATTCCCTAATCATGTTAATAGATTTCTGTTAGTTATGTCAATAGTACACTAAACTTATTTGTGTGTAGAATTGATTCACGTGTCACGTTTCGCCATTCATGTTGTAATTTTCTGTCTGCATAGGTTAATTTGATTAAAATATTTTAAGCTGCAAGTTTGGTAATCCTTTGGAAAGAGGTTCAGCTAGCCCTCAAACCATTTATCCTAGTTTGGATATGTTATATTTATAGTTGCTATTTGGATATAAAAGTAGATAAGATAAAGAATTCATCGCCTTACAGTATTTCTGGGGATTTAATGTTTGCTCTATTGAAAAATCTGTATTGATGTTATGTATATATATATATATATATTCATGTTCATGTTTTATGTAACCTGTTAAATTTATAAAGGCTAAAAGACATTCTACCAAGAACCTATGACACGTTCTTTAACGGTTTCATGTGTTCATGAAGGAATTAATTACTTTTATTATGTAATTGACATACCGCCCATACTAAAGGAAATCAGGTTATGTTAGAAAGTATAGTGAACACACTACATGAGTGATGAAACTAACCACAGTGCCTTTAGTTCCTAAGAGAGATGGTCATATGCTAATAGCATATTAATGTAATGAACACCTGTTTGAACACATGTTTGTTTTGTTACATGTAGGTACACATGGGTATGTCACATTAAACTGTGAATGTGATTGTAAAGAACTCCTTTTTCATCAGTTTGAATTAACAAGAGGGCCTGAAAGGCCCAAAGTCGCTCACCTGAGATAACAAGATATTCTTGGGACAAATCTTCTGACCAAGTTTCACGAAGATCGGAAAATAAATGTGGCCTCTAGAGTGTTAACAAGGTTTTACTATAGCCATATAAGGATAAATGCCCCGCCCCCTGGCAGCCATGTTTTTCAACCAACCGGCATCATTTTTGAAATCCTCCAAGATATTATCGGGATGAATCTTCTGACAAAGTTTCATGAAGAAAGGACAGTAAATGTGGCCTCTAGAGTGTTAACAAGATTTTACTAAAGCCATATAAGGAAAAATGCCCCGCCCCTTGGAAGCCATTTTTTTCAAGCAAACATAATTCTTTTCGAACTCATCCAAGATATCATTGAGACCAATCTTCTGACCAAATTTCATGAAGATTGGACAATAAATGTGGCCTGTAGAGTGTTATTAAGGTTTTACTATAGCCATATACAGCCATACAAGGAAAAATGCCCCGCCCCTGGTGGCCATGTTTTTAAAGCAACCAAAACCATTTTCGAACTCATCCAAGATATCATTGGGACAAATCTTCTGACCAAGTTTCATGATGATCGGAAAATAAATGTGACCTCTAGAGTGTTAACAAGGTTTTACTATAGCCATATAAGGAAAATAGCCCCGCCCCTGTGGTGGCCATGTTTT
Organism: Dreissena polymorpha; assembly: GCF_020536995.1. NCBI lineage: Eukaryota > Metazoa > Mollusca > Bivalvia > Myida > Dreissenidae > Dreissena > Dreissena polymorpha. The sequence goes on from NC_068369.1 coordinate 54,035,520, forward strand.
TCAACCAACCGGCATCATTTTTGAACTCGTCGAAGATATTATTGGGATGAATCTTCTGACCGAGTTTCATGAAGATCGGACTATAAATGTGGCCTCTAGAGTGTTAACAAGATTTTACTATAGCCTTATATAGTCATATAAGGAAAAATGCCCCGCCCCTTGGCGGCCATGTTATTCAAGCAAACGTAACCATTTTCGAACTCATCCAAGATATCATAAAGACAAATCTTCTGACCATATTTCATCAAGATTGGACAATAAATGTGGCCTCTAGAGTGTTAACAAGGATTTACTATAGCCATATAAGGAAAAATGCCCCGCCCCCTGGCGACAATGTTTTTCAACCAACCGGCATCATTTTCGAACTCGTCCAAGATATTATTGGGATGAATCTTCTGACCAAGTTTCATTAAGATTGGACAATAAATGTGGCCTCTAGAGTGTTAACAAGATTTTACTATAGCCATATACAGCCATATAAGGAAAAATGCCCCGCCCCTTGGCAGCCATGTTTTTCAAGCTTATTTTACCATTTTTTAACTCATCAAAGATATCAGTGGGACAAATCTTCTGAGCAAGTTTCATGAAGATCGGAAAAGTAATATGGCCTCTAGAGTGTTAACAAGGTTTAACTATAGCCATTTGCCATATAAGGAAAAATGCCCCACCCCCTGGCGGCCATGTTTTTCAACCAACCGGCATCATTTTCGAACTTGTCCAAGCTATTATTGGGATGAATCTTCTGACCAAGTTTCATGAAGATCAGACAATAAATGTGGCCCCTAGAGTGTTAACAAGATTTTACTATAGCCATATAAGGAAAAATGCCCCGCCCCTTGGCAGCCATGTTTTTCAAGCAAATGTAACCATTTTCGAACTCATCCAAGATATCATTGAAACCAATCTTCTGACCAAATTTCATGAAGATTGGACAATAAATGTGGCCTCTAGAGAGTGAACAAGGCAAATGCTGACGTCACACAACAGACAACGGACGACGGACAAAAGGCGATCACAAAAGCTCACCATGAGCACGTTGTGCTCAGGTGAGCTAAAAAGTTTAAACAAGAGATGTGTTTGTCAGAAACACAATGCCCGCTACTGCGCCGATGTGAAGCCATATCTTTGACCTTGAATGATGATCTTGACCTTTCACCACTCAAAATGTGCAGCTCTGTGAGATACACATGCATGCCAAATATCAAGTTGCTATCTTCAATATTGCAAAAGTTATGACCAAGGTTTAAGTTTTGGGACAGAATGACAGACAGGCCAAAAACAATATACCCCGGATCATTCGATCCTGGGGCATAAAAACAATAATTTTGTCAGGCAATTAAATCTATACCACCTCTTTATAGTTAATATTACCCTTACTATACAATAATATTCAGAATTAAGCATGTTAAAGCTCATATCATAATATCTGCCAAATAATAAAACGTCTTATTATGCCTTTTCATTTCAAAAACCAATAACGCATTACAAAGTTATTAGCCGGGCAGTTCCTTAGTTTTGACTATGGTTAATATGGAATATGCAAAACTCTTGAGTGTCATTGACCTACGACTAATTCCTTCAATACTTTTGTAACATTTTTGTAAATGACACAAGTGAACAGATACAAATTTATTCAATAAGGAATAGTTTACAAAATAATCATCAATCAGACATACATAATTCCATTTACAATTGTTTTTTTAACAAAACATATAAATAAAAACATATGAATGAAAAGTAAAAAAAAAGAAAAGAAAAGTTGGTGAATTTATATGCTACATAATTCTGTCTTTACCAGAATTAGTTACTTCTCGACAAGTATTTGTACTGCAGACCCACAAAGGAACCCTTTGACAAATATACAAAATGTATTCCAGCACTTAAGTTCATCCAAATTTGTGTTTGCATTTCTGCAGGGCATTACAAAAATCCATGGATTCGATACAAGGCTATGGTAACTGATTATATAAAATATTATATGAGGCACCTTTACATAAGGCAGATGTTAATGTAGTGGTATGTTTAATTGCTTTTTTAAAATTGTGATTCATATAAATATACTGAATGGCAGATCAGTGGTCAATTATTTAAAGGGACCTTTTCACATTTTCTTAAATTTACAATTTAAATTGAAAATTGAAAAAAATTGTTTCAGAACTGCAAATTTTTATGCCCCCTTTCGAAGAAAAGGGGGCATATAGTGATCGGACTGTCCGTCTTTCCGTCACACTTTGCGTTTAGGTTTCGAAAAATGCTCATAATTTCTATGTCCCTTGAGATATAACCTTCATATTTGGTATGCATGTGTATATGGACAAGGCCTTTCCATACGCACAAAAATTTTTACCCCTGTGACCTTGACCTTGAAGTAAGGGTCCGCGTTTAGGTTTCGAAATCTGCGTTTAGGTTTCGAAAAATGCTCATAACTTCTTTGTCCCTTGAGATAAAGCCTTCATATTTGGTATGCATGTGTATATGGACAAGGCTTTTCCATACGCACACAAATTTTGACCCCTGTGACCTTGACCTTTAACTCTTGTCATAGTAGTTATGATATTTGCGAGTAAACAGTTATAATCAACATTTGCCATGCTCTAAAATAGCAATTATACGCATCTTTTGACGATTTAAAAACATTTTTTATAAAGCGCTACAAACTTGAAGTGATTGAATAATTTGGAGAGTTCTGTTGTAAACAATTTATTTTGAGACACTACGAGGATTGTTTATACGTATAAAGAATACACCGCTCACTGTACGAGTATGGATGGCGGAGTGGTTTAAAGTGATATTATGGGCATCTAACAGTTTATAGGTGTCTATCGCAACCGTTATTTATTTTTTGTGTTTTCACTTCATTACACTTATATTTGTTAATGCAGCATCAACATACTAAAACAATATCCCGAAAAGACAAAAATAATGCATTTGAATATCAACCGTACTTTCGTTTGAAAACTGATCATGCCTGTACGATGTGAACCTAAATTAAGTTTTAGTGCAGATTCGTTCATACGACACAAAGACACACTTTTGTTTTATGGATCATTTCAGCTTAGAGGACTGGGTGAGTCATGTAAAACATCGTATATAAAATATATTTTTAATAAACAACTGGTAGCAAAATGAATTGCAGATAATTGGTCAGAAACCACATTTTAACTTACTCTTTTGACTTGTTAATTCTTTCCAGCTCAATTCAACAGTTAAAAATGCCCATAATATCACTTTAAGTATTAGACTTTTACTCCAATAGTCAGTGGTTCGAGCCCAGTTGAGGATTCCTTTTTTTTCTTTCTTTCATTTCATTCTTATTTTTTACTGGAGCTATTTAGTTCCAATGTTTACATTTATGGATTAAAAGTATTAAATGAAAAACTTCAATACATGCCCAAATCAGTGAAAAGGTCCCTTTAATACAAACTATGTTTTAAAAACGGGACAGGCTTGACCATGATTCGATATGTATTGCCACAGGTGTTATCAATTCAGAGATACATAGACTGAAATACAGGCCAATATATGCTTAGCAACAAAAACACTATAAATTAACAGTATTCATTAAAAATGAAATATCAAGAAACAAGAAACCGTCTGGGACTGGTGATGCTCCCCAAAAGTTTTTTTTGTCACAATATTGCATTATATATTCAGATAAAAGGAAACGTCTTGAGGGGCATAACTTTGGACAAAAAAATACGATGGATCGTTTAGCAATTTAAAAATTTCAAAGGGCCATAACTCTTTAAATAAATAATCTAACCAGAACCCACAAATAGCATCTCCTCAAGGTAGTTAAGCTTCCCATAAAGCTTCATTGTATTCCAGTCAGTAGTTGGGGAGAAATAGCCCAGACAAGAATTGCACTATATGTACAGTTTATAGAAAATTTCAAAGGGCCATAACTCTGTGAAAAATCATCCGACCACAACCCGCTGATAATATGCACATCTCCTCTTGGTAGTGAAGCTTTCCATAAAGTTTCATTGAATTCCCGTAATAAGTTGCTGAGAAATAGCTCGGACAAAAATTGCACTATATGTACAATGGAAAATTTCAAAGGGCCATAACTCTGTGAAAAATCATCCGACGAGAACCGGCTGATAATATGCACATCTCCTTTTTGTCATGAAGCTTCCCATAAAGTTTCATTGAATTCCGGTCATTAGTTGCTGAGAAATAGCCCGGACAAGAATTGCGCTATATGTACAGTTAATGGAAAATTTCAAAGGGCCATAACTCTGTGAAAAATCATCCGACCAAAACCCGCTGATAATATGCACATCTCCTCTTGGTAGTGAAGCTTCCCATAAAGTTTCATTGAATTCCTGTCATTAGTTGCTGAGAAATAGCCCGGACTAGAATTGCACTATATGTACAGTAAATGGAATATTTCAAAGGGCCATAACTCTGTGAAAAATCATCCGACCAGAACCCGCTGATAATATGCACATATCCTCTTGGTAGTGAAGCTTCCCATAAAGTTTCATTGAATTCCGGTCATTAGTTGCTGAGAAATAGCCCAGAAAAAAATTGTTCACGGACGGACACACGGACGGACAGACGAAGCGGCAACTATATGCTCCCCCCCAAATTTTTTTGGGGGGAGCATAATTAAGTTCAAAATAAAATAGACTAATGCAAGTTTGAGGTATGAAAGTCAGCTGTTTATACCAAAAATTCAGACATTGTATTCAAAGTGAAATAAAATAATACTGTAACAAATAATGAACTAGAACTCCACAAGTCAGATGTGGGATATTGCCCTCCTTACATTAAATATTGGCAATAAAAAATATTGCAAAGCACACCTTATACTCCAACGAATCTTAAAATCATGCTCTGGACAAAATTTAATGAAAATATTAAAAACGCAGTAACTCCCAACAGTACTGTAGGTTGATGCAGGGTTACAGTTCTTGTGCACTGCAAAATGAATGAATCGATCAATCTCAATGACCTAGATTCTAGTACAAAGCTTTCATAGTCTAAGAGTTTTACATTAGAAATATAAAAAAAGTACTGAATAATAAGGAGGCTTTTTTTCTTGATTTGGGGAAAACATTATCGACCAAACTGAAAAAGGGGAAGAAATTTCCCAAAATGAGCTAGAAATTTGGGGAAAATGGTATCATTTTAAAGCATTCCTCTTATGTGAATGGGCCTTTCTCTTAAGGGAAGGGCCTATATAAGGCCCTTTCTTAAGATTGAAAAAAGCCCTGTACAAAAATGCCAAAAATTCCAAATAAGCGATGCAGAGGGAAGGTTCTTGGGCATTGCACTTCCCCCTTCAACAATGTTCCCTTCAACAGGATCTATCAACCAAGAAAGTTTCATATTAATAGCTTTAAAAGTGAGTTTTGTTGCTAATTGTAAATAGAGGATATCTGTTTGATTTTGGGGTAAAACTGTGAATTATTTTTCTCAGTGAAGTGAGAAATATTTCTACATTTTCACTGCCTTAGAAAATATTTATTTTCTTTTACTGAGAAAAATAATTCCTGTTATTACCACGAAACCAAACAAATGTTCTTTGTACTAAATGTGTTCAATTATTGTTTATTTATTTATACAAATTACTTGTAACGTTTTATACCTGTATTATTGTTTCATGAATGCGTAGTAATTGGGTTAAGATAAAATTCAAGAGCCATGTTGGCTGACAATAAATGATTCGTGGATTTCAAAACATAATTAATAATGGCTAAAATGGCCTTAAAATCACAAGGGCTGTCATGTGTTTGAGCAGACTTGATTTAAGCAGAAACAATGCATAAATTAACTTCTTTAACAGTGTGGTATATCCTCAAGCAACAAATTAACAACATCAAATAGGCGTGGGAATGAATAGTCAAATGAAAACGCAGAAAAGATTCATAAATTGAAATATTGTCGCTGTCGTTTTCAAACCTCGTAGCTCCAAAATTTTCAAAATATTTTTTTCGTCTTTTCTGACTATATGAAGTATGGCGCGTGTTTTGTGCTATATCTCGTAGCTCTACGCCAATCAGAGCCCTTGAAAAAGCCACATGACGTAACGAAATGTTGTAGAATTATTGTTGGCTTTTTTCCCGGCAAAAAATTGGTAGCGACGCCATTTCACCTATAGGTACATCGTTTCGTTTGGACAAATTTGACAAAAACATTTTTATAATTTTTTTGATTTGCAACTACGAGGGTTTCTTTAAAAAAAATGAGAAGGTTTTTTCTCTCTCCTGAAAAGTTGGCATTTTGTAGCTACGAGGTTTGAGAACGACAGCGATGATATGCTCCTTTAAAGGTAAAACTTTTGTAGCTGTACAAAGGACAAGTATTCTGAGCATGATTAATTACCAATAATTTTTTTTTAATAATTAGCTACATATTTTTTTTAAACAATGACTCTTAAGTAACATTAGTATGGTGAACATATATGGTAGATTAACATTACCAGTAACTGCCATTTTGTCTTCACTTCGTTTTGAAGATTTTCTATGATAATTGATTCAAGACATTAAAATTAAAATCAAATTAAAACAAGAGGGCCATGATGGACCTGAATCGCTCACCTAACTAACCAAATACAATCCCAACCCAGATTTCATCAAGATAAACATTGTGACCAAATTTCATAAAGATTAGATGAAAACTGTGACCTCTATTGTCTACACAAGGTTTTTCTATTATTTGACCTAGTGACCTAGTTTTTGACCCTAGGTGACCCAAATACAATCCCAACCCAGATTTCATCAAGATAAACATTCTGACCAAATTTCATAAAGATTGGATGAAAACTGTGACCTCTATTGTCTATACAAGGTTTTTCTATTATTTGACCTAGTTACCTAGTTTTTTACCTAGTGACCTAGTTTTTGACCCCTGATGACCCAAATACAATCCTTACCCAGATGTCATCAAGATAAACATTCTGACCAAATTTCATAAAGATTGGATGATAACTGCGACCTCTATTGTCTACACAAGGTTTTTCTATTATTTGACCTAATTTTTGACCTAGTGACCTAGTTTTTGACCCCAGATGACCCAAATACAATCCCAACCCAGATTTTATCAAGATAAACATTCTGACCAAATTTCATAAAGATTAGATGAAAACGGTTACCTCTACTGTCTACACAAGGTTTTTCTACTTTTTGACCTAGTTTTTGACCTAGTGACCTAGTTGTTGAGTCAACTTGACCCCAGATGACCCAAATACAATTCCAACCCAGATTTTATCAAGATAAACATTCTGACCAAATTTCATAAAGATTGGATGAAAACTGTGACCTCTACTGTCTAAACAAGTTTTTTTCTATTATTTGACCTAGTTTTTGACCCCAGATGCCCCAAATACAATCCCAACCCAGATTTCATCAAGATAAACATTCTGACCAAATTTCATAAAGATTTTATGAAAACTGCGAATTCTATTGTCTACACAAGGTTTTTCTATTATTTGACCTATTATGTGACCTAGTTTTTGACCTAGTTTTTGACCCCAGATAGCCCAAATACAATCCCAACCCAGATTTTATCAAGATAAACATTCTGACCAAATTTCATAAAGATTGGATGAAAACTGTGACCTCTTCTGTTTACACAAACAAATTGTTGACGGACACACGCACACACATACGGCGCCAGACATCAGACGGTCACATAAGCTCACCATGTCACTTCGTGACAGGTGAGCTAAAAAAAAGTCCATATTTTAGTCAGGCTTGTGAGAAATGATACCAGGCATTATTTCTCTTATAAGTTGTAATAATCACTAAGCATTACATAACAAATGCTATTTAAAAGCCAAACTTTCACAGGCTATTTGATCCTCAACACTGTAGCTTTCAACTTGACCCTTTTAACATTTAGAACACTTTTCAATGAACCCATTCACTGTAAATTAACAACATCCAAACAATCAGTATCCTGTAACAAACTGACTTGTTTCAACCAATCAATGCCTATGTACATATCACATGACTTTGAACATCCAATGGCTATTCAAGACAACGATCACATGACTGAACAAGCATCCTGAGAACCAGGGAACTTCGGTACCCCATTTGCATCAAAGTCCAAACCAGGAGCCATATCACCGACGATTTCCTTTGGAGGCTGTCCTAAATCCTGCATCTAAAATGAAGATTATTTTTTTCAAAAATATATTTATTAACAAGATGTGTTTGTGAAACACTATGTCCCTGTATATGACATTTGATCTTGAAGGATGACCTTGACCATGACCCTTCACCACTAAAAATATGCAGCTCCATGAGATACACATGCATGTCAAATATAAAATTGCTAGCTTCAATATTGCAGAAGTGACATTACATGAGCAATTTTGACCCATATATTTGACCTTGAAGGATGACCTTGACCTTTCACCACTTTTAAAATGTGCAGCTCCATGAGATACACATGCATGCCAAATATCAAGTTGCTATCTGCAATATTGCAAAAGTACTCATAAAATGAGCAATTTTGGCAAAATATATTTGACCTCTGACCTTGAAGGATGACCTTGACCTTTCACAACTCAAAATGTGCAGCTCCATGAGATACACATGCATGCCAAATATCAAGTTGCTATCTTGAATATTGAAATATTACAAAAGTGTACATTAAATGAGCGATTTTGACCCATATATTTGACCTTTAACCTTGAAGGATGACCTTGACCTTTCACAACTCAAAATGTGCAGCTCCATGAGATACATATGCATGCCAAATATCAAGTTGCTATCTTCAATATTGCAAAAGTTATTGCAAATGTTAAAGTTGGTGCAAACCAACAGACCAACCAACAGACCAAAAGACAGGGCAAAAACAATATGTCCCCCACTACTATAGTGGGGGACATAAAAATACTATCTTTACATAGTTCACTATGTTACTCACACACATTATTTTTATATTCATTTACATTGAAAATACCAAAGGAAAGCAGCAACCAAACAAAACAGCTACTAAATAAAGGTTTTTATTAAATATTATTAAAACATTCTTGCTATAAAAAAAAATTAAGTACAAGTACTGCCTCTAAGAGAAAAAATTGGCCTCAATTTTGTTTGGCTGCTTCTTTACAAGATGCCACATAATGTTTACCTTTTGCATAAGGTCCATGATGGTTTCAAATCTTTGTTTCTTGATATCGTCAGTATCTGATGGCGTCTCCATATCAAACTGCACAAGAATGTCCTTAATGAGGTCATTCTGCTTGGAGTAACTGCTGTACTGTGCGTCCGTTATCCTGATCTTGTTTTCCAACAGCCACACTGGGTACTATAGCATACATTCTCTTTTTAAAAGTAGTACCAGAAAATTATCTTAGAAGGACATCAAACAATACAACTTTTATGTTGCCTCATACAAAATACACAATATTTATTTGCTTAGAAGTGTCAAGCAGTTACCTCATATTTTTCCATATTAGAGTAGGAGAGGCTCATATCCAGTAATTATTAAAGTCTTTTTTTTTCAAATAAATTATCAAACTCTGTATAGAAAGATGTTGCACTAAAATTAATTTGGTGTATGATGAATCATACTTAGTGCTCAAGTGAGCTAGAATTATTAAAATTTCATTACCAAGCTAACTGTTTACATTTCTGGGATCTTTTTAGGTGATTGTCATAGAACGTAGCAACAGCAAGACATGCCCTATACCACACTGTGTGCCCTTGTATTTTTCTTGATTTGAGGAGTGGCCCATCATTCCATTATGGGGAAATATATATTTTTTTAATTTTAAAAGGGAATACATTTCCCAAAGTAAGCTTAAAATTAGGGGAAAATTGCATTATTTTAAAGAAATTCTATTAGGGGGAACGGACCTTTCTCTTGTGGGAAGGGGACTTTCTCTTGGGGGAAGGGGCCTTATTCTTGGCAGAAGGGGCTTTATTTTTGGCAGAATGGGCCTTATTCTTGGCGGAAGGGGCCTTTGAGGTTCAAACTAAAGGCTAGCAGTGTTACACCACCCACCTTTTCCGAGATCTCTTTTAGTGAAGGGTAAAGGATGTCCTTGGAGAGGAGAGTCTTCATCATGTTCTGCATCATGGGCATGAAAGAGTCCTCAGAGCCCGCCATTCCCTCCATGCCCAGCCCCGAGAACAGACGCATCATCTCCTCATCCATACCCCCAGCACCACCTGTATCCTAGCAACAAAGAACAGAGATTTCCTAGCATCTGAAAACAGTGTATCAAAGCAACAGAGAAGTTGAGAGAACAATGTTTCATAGCAACAGAGAACAAAGGCATCATCTTCTCATTCATAAACCCAGTGACTCCTATATCCTTGCAACAGAGAGAGGTATCCTAGCGATGGAGAACAGAGGGAGATATTCTAGCAACAGAGAGAGGTATCCTAGCAACAAAGAACAGAGGGAGGTATCCTAGGAACTAAGAACAGAGAGAGGTATCCTAGCATCAGAGACTAGAGAGAGGTATCCTAGCAATTGAGAATAGAAAGAGGTATCCTAGTGTAGGAGAACAAGAAGAGGTACCTGAGCTACAGAAACAGAACAATGTATCCAAGCAGCTGATAACAGATAGAGGTATCCTAGCAACATAGAACAGAAAGAAATATCCTAGCAACAGAGAATGGTGACAGGTATCCTAGCAACAGAGAACAGAGAGAGGTATCCTAGCAACAGAGAAAGGGAGATTATCATAGCAACAAAGAACAGAGAGGTATCCCAGCAACAGAGAACATAGACAGCAATCCTAACAACAGAGAGCAGAGAGAGGTATCCATGCAACAGAGAACAGAGAGGGTTATCCTAGCAACAGAAAACAGAGAGACCTTCTTACCAGCATTGCTGGCTGTACAACAGGCTACATTAAGCTTTCCTCAGCTTTGTTCTGTGTTTTAAAATGAGAATGTTTGTCAAGCACAGTAAATGGCTTTTAAACTACCAATTGTGATTCTCCTGCAGCTTTTGTAACATTTTAAAGCTATAACAGAAACAATTGATAGATCACAATATCCATAATTTTGCTTCATTGCTTTTTGTTAATTATATTAAACAATTTTGGAACAATGTAAGAGGGCGCTCTTCAAGTCTTGCAACTTTAACAAACTATTTAATAATACAACTGTAGGTAAAATATTACTACATGTATATATAAAATTATATTATAAAATAACCAAAAACTTACATGACTTATAAATTGTTATCAAGGACAAGTAAATGTTTAAGGTACTTGTCAAAAAGGATAAAAAGATTTTAAAATTAATCATCAGCCCTGTGTTTTTAAATTTCCCTCAGTTGCTTTGGGAATACTTGCCACTTTACTTTATGTTTATCATAATTGCTCTTAAAATATTAATAGGAGGTACACAGATGTTCCAAAATAAATGTTGACACATGGATAATAGGAACCATCAACACATCTTGTCAAATATGATCAGAGTGAACACAATATTTTTCTACATTTTGCACCTTTGGTCCACTATTTGACCCAATGTGACATATGTATTATATTGTTGATATGCTATTTTGTATAAAATTTGACCTTATTTCCTCGTTTTCGACGTTTTAATTAAAATAATAAGAGGCAGATTTTCTTCCAGAGTAAAACATGAGAAAATTGCAAAATGCTTGCTTCGGTTGAAATTGCAGATCTCTGTTGCATATTACCTGCAGTCCCTCTGTGTTCTGTGCTAGACTGGACAAGGTCTGTTTGAGAGTCTCACCAAACTCTCTCTGTCCCTCTGGGGTGTCCCCTGTGGGGGAACAATAAGAAGGGATTAACAGAACAGGATTTGCAGCATCAAGAATGCATTATTTGTGGGTCAGGACCATATATAAACGTTGTATTTAATTGGATGCACAATTTTAAGTGTAAATAATATTGCAGACCAAAGTAAATTTTGGGAAAGACAATGAATTCAAAACATAGAGATAATATAGTACATTGTGTAATTTATTGAACCAAGTCAATCCATCTTTTAATGGTACAATTTTTCAGAACCATTTTTCAAATGCTGGCAAAACAAAGACATGAGGTATAAGGGTCAAAGTAACATGAAAACTACCTGCTGACCCTGCAGCCTCGGCCAGTTTCTCAATCTGCTGCATCATGTTGGGGTCGTTACCAAGGAGACCCTGCATGGCTCTCTCAAACTCCTTGGCCATCTCGTCTGAAAACTGCTCAGTGAACTCTTCAGATATCGGGTCACCACACCCTGCTTCTGCCCCCTGGAGAGACAATGATAATTTCTGTTTAAAGACACAAAGTAAAAATTTGGAAAATATCATAACTGTTAAATTTATGTTAAATCAACGTTAAATTAAAAATAATTATTTTCCTTCAAAGTTGAGTTTAAATTTCAGCATCTAGGGTAAAAAATCTCAAAGATGCCCAGAAAAAGTTGTATTGTATAAATTTTTGTTACTTCAAACTTCTTACTGCAAATATCAGTATTACAAAAAAAAGGAAAAACGGAGTTTGGATCATTATATTATATTTAGCTGTCTGTACTTGAAAACAAACTATTGACTACAGCAAAACTGCAGATTTGTATATATTGTGAAATTATTTATTTAACAATGTCTATAATTTTCTAAACAGTTTTTGTATCAGGATGTAAATTTGTCAATGAGATATTTGTCCACAATTTTACAAAAATACTACCTTTGAAGTAGCACCAGCTGACCTGTGTGAATCAGGTTTAGATGACTCATTCTTTTCAAAATCTCCCAGAGCGCCTGCAAAAAATATTGACATGCATCTACAAGTGATGTTGAAAGTGATGTTGTAAGATTATAAAAGAAAACTGGTGTAAATAGCATAATGGATGAATATAATTAGGTTTCTGTCAATAAATATTTAATACACAATAATATTGTTTGTCCTCTATTATTGTTCAAGACCATGTACTTTCATAAAGGTATTCATGACTTCAGAATGTCCCAAAACAATACACCAAAATAAAGCACCCAACATTAAGAATCCAGTCTTAGTAAATTTTGTAATCCCTTAATTGACCTCTCAGTGTGACCTTGACCTTTTTGACAAGGAAACAGGTGGCTGAAACAGGACATTCTGAAACAGGACATTTTATCTGTTTTAAGGCCAAGTTTCACAAGTGACCTCTATATGTGACCAATGAACTTTGAGGTAGGGAGATGTGCCTAACACAAGACACATAGTCTTATGATGGTTAAAATATAATTAAGTTATTTAAAATCTATCAACACATTATGGAAAAGTAATAGCTTAGACAGTGATCTTTACGCTCTTTTAATGGCCAAATTTGACTTTGATCTTAAAGTACGGTCACAACTGAGAACAGCGGTCAGTCAACAGAAATGGCCAAAGTGACTGTTGTCAACGAGTGACCGCTATTCTTGGATCAACACTTTTTAAATGGTTGGTCAGTTGGTAGTATTGCCACATATAAGCCTCACATATTGTGTGTTTTTTCCTGCTAAAATGGCAGCTACCATACAACTGAATGATGCTGGTGTTAAATTTCTAATATACCGGAAAATAATTTGATTTAGATCTTAAACAAATAGAAAATGTCGACCAGGCAACAAAATGCGAAAATTAGTAACCATGTCAGAGCGAGAGTAATGGTTTCAGGGAGAGCAGTCTGGGACTTGAAATATTAAGAGGGCAAGGACTGTAGTGAAACAAGGCGAATTTACAGCATTGCTGTTCCGCTAGCTCTTTAGCGACACAGTAAGAGTGGCTGGTTACCACTTGGGAGACCCCAGTTCACCCCTGTTGGAGCATAGGATTTTTAACTTTGTATTTTTCTAAAGGTAACAGCTTTATCTTTCCAACTATATGTTTTGGTATATTTGAAAATAACCTGGGCATGGTGTAAATTGCATACATGCCAGACGTCCCGATCTTGGCTGGACAGTCCTGCTTTTGGGGTGTTTGTCCCAGTGTCCCGATGTGACACTATTTGTCCCGACATTCGTAAAAAGCAATATACGCTCTATAAGTTCACAATAAAATTCCCTATTCAAGCTCCGTCTGGCTTTAATAACCATTGCTTATCCCTTTATTGCCCCCTATTAACAAACCATATCTACTAGTCGAGTGATCCAGTGTTGCTTTTGACACCTTATCAGCGATATATCGGAAAATTATTGATTTTATCGGGCATTCACACCAGGGTATTTTTATGATAAGGGTCATTAATTGCTAGTGATAGATGCATCGTAGTGCATTATGCAGATTGCTTTTGTATTTTGAGGCCCAAATCAAGTCCAAAGATACTATAATTACGCGCTATTCAGTGTATTTTATGTCAAACAAATCAAGCGCTGACCAATACCAGAGACATAAATTTACTTTCATTTTTGACTGATTTTCAGAAAATAATTTGTACATATTGCATCAATTTAAATTTAGAGTTAATGGATAATTGGTTGAATAAAAACAGTGCTTGATGTGCGCACATCCCGTTGAACGTTGCCTTAGTCCCAAATGGATTCATCCGCATAGTTCACATGTTTGTTTACTTCTGGAAAATGGAGAAAGTCTGTGTTCTCGCAATTCTTAACACATTTATCGTCAATATTTGCCAGAAATTATGAGGTTTTGTAAGTAATTAACTGATTACTGACTTCAGTAAAGGTGGCATGATTGATCGTTTTAGGTGTCCTGCTTTTTGGTCAAATGTCCCGACATTTTTAATGGACTGTCCCGATTTGGACCCGAAAATTTCTGGCATGTATGGTAAATTGTCATCAAACATTGCAAACTCTATACTTAATTTTTTTTATTGCGCATATGTAACTTTTTTTATTTTAGTTGACTTACAACAATCGCGAAAACATGTGATTATATATGTTTTTAAACAAAATGTGTCACATGGTGTAATCGTTGTTCGTTGCATGCCATTTTTTTAATGAAACATAAAATCATACTGTCTAACAACTCGTCCAATTCTTTATCGATCTCTCCATCAACGGGCTTTGCCTTGCTATGCCCTTCGGACTCGGAGGCTGCCATTTTTTTGTCGCTTACATCAATTGTCAAATTTTCTGTTATATTAAAAAATATTAATAGAAAAAGGGTTCCTTATATTTAATATAAAAATACACAAAACATTAATATATATATATATATATATATATATATATATATATATATATATATATATATATATATATATATATATAAGCTGCCAAATATATTTAACCTAAAAAATCGCAAAATACATTGTTCATTTGACATGAGGTTCCATAGGGGGAATTTTCTAGATCGATAATATGAAAGTACACAGATATAAAATCTATGTGCCAGTGGTACCTTAATTAATTCTATTTGTCATGTGGATGGCGTATGGCCACACGTTTTAAAAGCATTCAACGTAGTTGGTGATCAATAGAAAGAAATTGAACTCTATCTACGACCTTTACAAACGACGCACGAATATATTCGTGAAAATATCGAAAATATATTTCGAAAATTCAAAATAAATTTCAACATATTTTTTTTATTGTTTAATTGTCGACATGAATCGTCTAAACAAAACGAACGACGATTTCTTCTTGCATGTTTTGAGGTTTTATGAGTGCATACCAGGGGCGTAGATAATGTGGGGGGGGGGGGGGGGCAGGGGGGGCGGCCGCCCCCCCAATATTTCGGCTAGTCATCGTTATATAAATAAATGTAAAATCCCCAAAAAATCGCCGCCCCAAAACCAGTATTTTTGTAATCACGCGCCGTCAGTGCAGAAGCCATGTGTCCCCTAGGTAAAATAATGGGATGGTTGGAACCTCTTAATGTTGATGGCAACATTATTCAGACACTATAATGTTTATTTAACTTGCCTGGCAAAACAACCCTTCTTCGAAACTGCTTGAATCATAAACACACTGTCAGTGCTAATGTCTTCACTGTTTATCTCAGACTGCAGAACATTCCAGGAATTAGACAGTAATGACCATTAGTATCATGTCAACAGTCTCTGCAATCAAATACGCGTGAAAAACATTCATTAGTTTGAAAATATTTTTGTTCTCTAAGTACATCAGTTATTATTTGATTAGAAATCATTGAAACAATATCATATATGTAATTGTTTAATGTTCAAAATGAGTATTCCTAATCAGCCTCGAAATTTTGCGTTTCCTAAGCGTACATTCGGGAAGAAAAAGCCAGAACAGCGTTCATTCCAATCTTGTTGGTTTGATTCCTTCACATGGCTCCACTACGATGAGGTATGTATATTAGTATTAAATTTTAATTTGCGATCGTTCTTATCTTTTCTGAACCTAACGTTGATCTAAATACAAACGAAATTTAGAAAAAAAGGCACAACATACAAAAAATACTCGTATTGTAAAAAAAATGTTGCTTAATAATGTTTCTTATTATTATCATTAATATTTAACACAAAATTTATTACAATGTTATTCTTTTCAGAGCCGGGACCTTGCGTTCTGCCACCTCTGCATGGCGGCCAAGAAGTTGGGCAAGATCGGCAACACGAAGGTGGACGGCAGCTTCATCAGTGATGGCTTCTCCAAATGGAAAGCGGGTACCGAGAAGTTCCGGAAGCACGAAAAAAGCGAGTGCCACAAGGAGGCGGTCGAGCGACTGGTGACGCTTCCCGCCACGACGCGTGACGTGGGGGAGATGCTGTCAGCGGGGCACGCTAAGGAGAAGGCCGACAACCGGAAGCAGCTGCTGCAAATCCTACGCAGCATACGGTTCCTCGCACGCCAGGGCATCGCGCTACGTGGGCACGACGACGATGAGGGGAACTTCATGCAGCTGCTACAACACCACGGGGAGACGGACAGCTCTATTCTCGCGTGGCTGGAACGGAAGCGGGACAAGTTCGTCGCCCCTGATATCCAGAATGAAATACTCCAGCTCATGGCACTGCGCATCCTCCGTAAAGTGGCCAGCGACATCAAGACAAACGAGTTCTACACAATCATGGCTGACGAGACAACAGACAAGTCCAACCGAGAACAAGTGGTGGTAGTCTTCAGACACGTGGACGAGGACTTAAATGTGCACGAGGACTTTGTTGGGTTTCACCAAGTAAATTCCATTGACGCCACTACACTGACGTCGGTCATAGAAGACACTCTTCTAAGAATGAACCTATCCTTGAGCCAGTGCAGAGGGCAGTGTTATGACGGGGCCAGCAACATGACCGGAGCGAAGCGTGGTGTGGCGACCAACATCTTAGCAAAGGAGGAGCGAGCTGTGTTCACGCACTGCTACGGACATGCACTCAATCTGGCCGTTGGGGACTGTGTACGTCAGTGCAAGCTCTTGCGCGACACCATGGATACAGTGCATGAAGTCTCCAAACTGATTAAGTATTCACCAAAGAGGGACAGTACCTTACAGACCCTGAAGGAGGAGATGAGCCCCGATACCCCTGGTTTCCGTGTACTGTGCCCCACGAGATGGACAGTGCGTGCAGCAAGCCTGTGTAGTGTCTTAGACAACTACACTGTGTTACAGACCTTGTGGGACACCTGCTACGAGCAGACCAAAGACTCGGAGATCCGTTCCAGGATAGTAGGCGTGCGGTCCCAGATGGAGAGCTTCGACCTCTTCTTTGGTGTCCATCTGGGTTACATCATCCTGCGACATACAGACAACTTGAGCCGCACCCTACAACAGAAGGACATGTCCGCATCAGAGGGTCAGGCAGTTGCTTCAATGACGGTGGAAACATTGACCAGCAAGCGCTCCGACGATGCCTACGACAAGTTTTGGGTTGACGTCAACAGCCAGCTCGATGACGTCGACGTAGGAGAGCCAGTGGTTCCCAGGCGACGCAAGATGCCGAAACGCTATGACGTTGGAACCGGGGCCCACGAGTATCCAGCCACAGCACGTGATCGGTACCGCCAGGTCTACTTTGAAGCATTCGATTTGGTGATCGCGTGTATCAAGGACAGATTCGATCAGCCAGGCTACAAAACCTACAGATCCCTCCAAGACCTTCTGGTGTGCTGCGCCTGTGGTGGTGACTACGCCACTCATCTGCGGAGCGTGATGGACTTCTACAGGGACGACTTCAACGAGCAGGCGCTCACCACTCAGCTGGAGACGTACCAGGTCGCCGTACGGGACAAGAAGGTCAAGACCATCACGGACATTGTCACGTTCTTCCGCGACTTGTCTCCTGAGTCTCGCCTCTTTTTCTCGGAGGTGATGCGCGTCCTCCGCCACGTCCTGGTAATGCCCGCCACCAACGCCACCAGCGAGAGGTCCTTCTCCGGCCTGAGACGCCTGAAGACGTACCTCCGGACGTCTATGACACAGGAGAGACTCACCCACCTCATGACGCTCCACGTGCACAGGTGTACTACCGACGCAATGGACTTGTTAGATGTTGCCAATGAGTTCGTCAGTGTGAATGAATCACGGTTAACTATCTTCGGGAAGTTTTCATAGAATGTGACACTTGGCATTAACATTACGCGAACAGTGCATGATAAATTGTGGCTTAAAAATGAATTATCCGTAATTTTTGTTTATTTAACTTAATTTAATAATATTTATTCATCCTGGTTCAGTATTTTAATAGTGCTCGAAATGTGGATACATTCTTTACTAATCATGTCATATTGTATTGGTTGTTGTGTATTTTCATGTGGTTATTTATAACACTCTCCCATTTTCAGGTGTTAAATATGTCCATCAGTAATAAAATATATCCGTTGTGAATGTAATGTTAATGTTTTTATTTTTCATATCACTTGTAAAACTCCGTCATTAAAATACATAAACATTTACTTAATTTTATGTTGTAATTAGAGTTTTTGGAAAGAAAACAATAACATTTATATCAACATGAAAGTTCCCCCAAAACGCACCATTTTAATTGTAATTGTAATTTTTTTCGGAACCACGGGAGAGGACAACCCTCTCAAACGAACCTCTTTATGTTCCCAGTACAGAAACTGGACCGCCCCCCCCCCCAATGTTGGGAGGTTATCTACGCCCCTGTATACGTGCAGCTCAAACCCGGATGATTCTTGCAACTAGACGAACGAAATAATATTGCAACAAACGACAAAATCAGACGACAGGCGACACTTGCTCGATTGAGGTTGTGCGTCGTCGGTTATTGTTTATTTTAGTTTGTGGCAATTGATGGCCAGCTCATGCGACAGTCAACTGTTCAATTGTATCGATATAGTGTCGAATATTTTTGTACATTTATAGTCGTTCGTCGCAGGTTTTCATCGTGTAAGAAATTGAAAGTCGTGTGTGGACAATTTCGCTTATGAGCTCCAACTACTGTTGAAATTTGTCGCGTGTCGCGTTTGATATCGTATGTCGCGTTTGGAAGGCGACTTACAATTATTTACGCGACTTACAAGACACAACACGTAGGACGTTTGCCATTGAAAAACGACACCGTAAATGACCAAAGCCATTATACATTTTGACGCAACACTTCTTGGTAAAACTTAGCTGCAACAATGCGACAATTACATATCGTGTGTCGTTCATTGACGAGTGTCGTATCGGGCGTCGCCTTGAATGTCGTGTGTCATCGTCAAAGGGTGACCTTAATAAGGCACTTATCGCCTATCTCTGGTTCATGAAACGGCATGTACATGTACATTATTTCTCTCCTGCAGTTGAAATAAAAGAGACACACAATTCATCAACTAATCCTTTTACGGCCCGCATTATTTATCCCCCGCCGAAAGACGTACGTATTTATACTGCATGAATACGCCTCTCCGTCAAACTCAAGCTTTATTACTTTGGAATATGCACGTTATTTTAGATTTTTCTCAGCCAAAAAGTGTGTATGTTATGGTTACAAAAACAACGGCACACTAGATTCAGGATTCTGCAACAATTCAAAAAGTACTTGCGAAAGATTGATAAAACTCGGTTTGTGGATAGAATGCAATATGGGAAGTATGCGTATTATTCCAGTTTTTTCGTCCAGCACGATTTGTGGTTGCTATAAAAAAAATTCTGACAAGCTTTCGCAGCCGAGCGTGGCACCCGTTATGCGGTGCTCTTGTTATTAAATATATTAGGGATTTTCATGAGTACTGACACTAGTAACAATAATTAACGGCAAACATGCATGTGTTGTTCAGTCAATAAATTGATGAGGGGTTATAAAATAAACATTCTTACACCCATGTCATATTTTAAAGCCATAGTATTTAATACCACTAGTGTATACGCGTGTGCATATACATTTTATTTCATTTTTATTTAAATTCAAGATACGCACGATCATCAGAGCAAATGTGGTCTGAAGAAAAAAACATTGATAATTGCACACAACAAGTATATACATAAGTCGTATAATACTAAACGTTCTGTGTTCGTTAGTGTATAGAAGAACAAAATTAAAACAAGCATTTTCGTTGACCACAGCGGGGTTAAATAATGTTTTCGAAAAATTCAGACTAAAGAGATTTATGACATAAAGTGACATATATTTATTATTCATTAACACGTTTAAGGAAAAATCAAGTGCATGCATAGACACTAGACAGTTCAGTTTGCTCCACGTTCGTTTTTTTTTCACCTGTACAAAATAATTCTTCAATATTGTCTTTTACTGTAAAATAAAATAAATTCAAGTTAAAAGAAAAAGACATAACATTTAAATAGTGACCTGTGCTTTGCCATTTATATTTCTTTTTCTTAGAGTCCACACACATCTTACACGGTCGATCGTTCATGAATAATAGTAGAGACCAACAAACATACTTTTGAGAATTTAAGTTATATAAATAGATTTATAAGACTACGTAATGACGGAGTTTAATGACGGAGTTTGATTTTAACGGTACCCGCTAAATAGGTTAGTGTTCAAATGCATAGGTATTAATTAATTATGTATCCGAACATTCTTTCACAAGGACAATCGTTCCTACGATAATTTTGACAAAGCGCACATTCGTTCATACGTTGTTTTAACTACCCGGACATTCATTCCCACGCTATTTTGACATCCCGGACAATCGTTCCAACATTATTTTGACAGACCGGATATTCGCTCCTACATAGTTTTCGCGCTCCGATTTCTGCAAGGTTTCGCAAATAACGGACCTCAGTGTAAGTTGATATATTCGAATATTTTTAACGTTATCATTCTCATGATTACGATAAAGTCTTACAACAGTATAAAGTCTTACACAAAATATGAGATTTTTTTTTATATAAAAAAACCCAAACTATATTAATAACGACACATTACAATGCCGGATAAAATGAGTAGAGTGTCGTATTATTTTGAAAACTTTTGAATATCCGGGCTGTCAAAATAACGAAGTCACGAATGTTCAGGTTGTCGAAAAAACATAGGAACGAATCTATGTGAAAAATAGGCTACTACGAATGTCCAGCAATCACTGTATTGTTATGATAAAACTGGCTTATATCTATACTGTATTTAGTTAGAGTATTTGGCGTTACATTAGTCTTACAAATTACTACGTTATTCTACTACCACCACGATAGACATTGGGTATCATAAATGATGTCCAATGACCAGGCATCACCCACGGGTGGTTTATGGCACCATGCTGTTATTTAGTATTTGTCGACACAGTATCTGATCATAACAAGATAATGCGTTTGTGCTACAGATTAATCAATAAACAAGATAGATCTTTATTCAAACAGCGTGATAAAAAAGCTCTAACAAAGAGTGTCAAATGTGTGCAAATATGAAGTAAAACAAGTGCTTTATTCAAGATTTTGTATAATGTATTGACACTTAAACTGTGAAGTACATATTTATTACTTATTCTGGCAATGTAATATTGTGTTTTCTAAATCATTACATTGCCGAATGTTCAAATTAAGAGTGAATGGTTGAAATCAGATGCGGCGTTGCGTGGGACTATTGTAAATGGTTACAAGTTCAGCCTCGTTCTGGAGTTCTGCGAGTCACGTGACTTTGCGCTCTTATCAATTTAGGCCTATTGTGAAAAGGGTCTGAAAACTTATATCTGGATTATGTCATAACTAAAAAGTACTTAAAGGGACCTTTTTCACGTTTTGATTACCGTAATTGACAAAATTGAAGAAAAAAATCAGACTTGCAAATTTTCGTTGTACCTATTTTATTCCATAGTTACAAAAATGCTCATGTTAAACATTAAATACCCGGTAATAATAGAAAGTTAAAGCAAATTGGTAGGAGAGTGGCGCTTGTTTACTGCTGTCCTGCTTGATGCGCGGCCTGGATGTTGGGGAGACAGTGAGTGGGAATGGGCAATGGCGGCTCCGGATGTGGGTATATGAGGCACCTTGTTCGATCTAGGACTGATCTGTAGTGCGTTCAGTTATAGCGAACGTTCGCCAATGATCGTTCGTTTCCGATTCGGTCTTATTGAACGATAAGTTCGGCGCGAACGTTTCAAGATGGCGGCTCCCAGAAAATTGATTGCGATTTTGATGGAGGAAATCGCGAATAACAACATTGTATCAGAGGAAAGGTCGTCGGAAGACTAAATAACTGACAATTTCATAATACAAAACTATAAATACCCGTATTCTTTTTTAGATTAAGACTTAAATAAAAGATATTTCAAAAATAATAAAACCTATTATAGTTTTATTATAATTATAAGTGGTGTGGATGCGAGTGTTATTTTTCATTAGCGATCGAAATTTAGTGTAAGAGGTGCATTGAATCAGTTATAAAATAAAGCCCTCAAATAGCGCAATACATTACAATCTTCAAATGTAGTTGTAATTTTCTTTTACATTGAATGAATTTTCGTTTCGTTTACATTTAATGACAATATTAATAAATTTTAGCATTCAAATGGAAAAAAACACATGCATATTTTGCGAATTGAACTGTCTTTGAATGTACATGTATATTGAAAACTCTTTTGTAGTGATAATGAGCGATACAATTCTGGCATTTTATTATACCATAAATCTATACATTTATTTTACCCAAGCATTTTATATCCATATTATGATCAAACGCGATTGCTTGCTTTCACGATGATGTTTCGAACACTGCAGTAACGCACGATATTTAAACGTTATATTTGCAGGTACCCGTTAAATACGTTAATTGTGTAGCAGTAAATTTCCACAATATTTTTAATGTATTGTTATTATTAAACACTTTATTGTTATGTTTAAACAGAGACGTAGGTCTCTGGTTTAAACTGGCTAATATATATATATATATACTTTATAGTTCCTGTTGATCCATTTCGGACAAATGTACGTCTATTCTTAAAATATGTTCAAATATTTTATTAAAGCAACTGTAAAGTTTTTGGCTTGACATGCCAATAGATGACATGGAGGTATCATAAATCGTGTTTAATGACCAGACACATGCGGTCTATGACCCCATACAGAGATATACAAGTATAGGTCCCTGGGTTTATGACACCCTGTTCTCTTAGTAATTGTCTGGACAGTATCCGATCATATCGAGATAATCGGTTTGTGATTAACAAAGGGGCAATTAAACACTGGGTGGTTAAAAATGCTGAAATAAAGAGTGTCAACATTGGTGTGAACAATTAAATAAAACATTTACATGTATCAAGAGGATGTAGTTAATCTGTAACAAGGTAAGTTTTTACAGACATATAGGTTCAAATCAGTTTCTTTATGTTGATAACATAAAATCAATCAAATTGTTGTTTGTTTTCGTCCTTATTTGTGTTCGTTCATTGGATTCTATTAAATCTGAAAGAATTTCAATTTCTGAGTATTTTGTTGTTCTTAAAAAGGGTCGCGAATATGAATGAAACCTTATCACGATGCGGTTTATCAAACGCAAACAATAGCAGAATGGCCGCAGTGTTGACGGCAAAAATTTGATCACGCGCAAACTTGACGTCATTATCGGAATCCCCAAAACCTCCTATACACTTTGTTTAAAATTCAATTCATTGTATGTACTACAAAAAATTGAAAAAAAATATCGAAGTTACACTGAACAACAACGACAACTTATATGTCCGCCATCTTGGTTTCGCTAGCGAACTACCTCCCGAGAGGGTTCGCTTCGGTTCGCGAACGTTCGCTGCGAACCGAGCGTTCAATAGCGAACGTTCGCGACGGTTCGCGAACTATAGCGAACGTTCGCTGTAACTGAACGCACTATAGTGCGTTCAGTTACAGCGAACGTTCGCCAATGATGGTTCGTTTGCGATTCGGTCTTATTGAACGATAAGTTCGGCGCGAACGTTTCAAGATGGCGGCTCCCAGAAAATTGATTGCGATGTTGATGGCGGAAATCGCTAATAACACAGAAAGTACTTATCTAACAGATATTTCAAAAATAATAAAACCTATAATAATTTGATTATAATTATAAGTGGTGTGGATGCGATAGTGTTATTTTTCATTAGCGATCGAAATTTAGTGTAAGAGGTGCATTGAATCAGTTATAAAACAAAGCCCTAAAACAGCGCAATACATTACAATCTTCAAATGTAGTTGTAATTTTCTTTTACATTTTATGAATTTTCGTTTCGTTAACATTTAATGAAAATATTAATAAATTTTAGCATTCAAATGGAAAAAAACACCTGCATATTTTGCGAATTGAACTGTCTTTGAATGCACATCTATATCGAAAACTCTTTTGTAGTGATAATGAGGTATACAAATCTGGCATTTTATTATACCATAATCTATACATTTATTTTACCCAAGTATTTTATATCCGTATTATGATCAAACGCGATTGCTTGTTTTGACGATGATGTTTCGAACACTGCAAAAACGCACGATCTTTACACATCGGAGTTTACATTTGCAGGTACCCGTTAAATATGATAATTGTGTAGCAGTAAATTTCTACAATATTTTAAATGTATTTCATTATAAAACACTTAAGTGTTATGTTTAAACTGGTTAATATACATACTTAATAGTTCCTGTTAATCCATTTCGGACAAATGTACGCCTGTTTTTTAAATATGTTCAAATGTTTTATTAAAGCAACTGTTAAGTGTTTGGCTTAATATGCCAAGAGATGACACGGAGGTATCATAAATTGTGTTTAATGACCAGACACATGTGGTTAATGACCCCATACTGAGTCATACAAATATAGGTCCCTGGGTTTATGACACCCTGTTTTCTTAGTAATTGTCTGGACAGTATCCGATCATATCGAGATAATCGGTTTGTGATGAAGGGGCAATTAAACAATGGGTGGTTAAACATGCTGAAATAAGGAGTGTCAAAATTGGTGTGAACAAATAAATAAAAACATTTTCATGTATCAAGAGGATTTAGTTAATCTGCAACAAGGTAAGTTTTTACGGACATATAGGTTCAAATAGTTTCTTTATGTTGATTACATAAAATCAATCAATTTGTTGTTTGTTTTCGTCCTTATTTGTGTTCATTCATTGGATTCTATTAAATCTGAAAGAATTTCAATTTCTGAGTATTTTGTTGTTCTTAAAAAGGGTCGCGAATATGATTGAAATCTTATCACGATGCGGATTATCAAACGCAAACAAAAGCAGAATGGCCGCAGTGTTGACGGCCAAAATTTGAGGATGCGCAAACGCGACGTCATTATCGGAATCCCCAAAACCTCATATACACTTTGTTTATTGTTCAATTCATTTTTGTACTACAAAAAAAGGAAACAATATCGAAGTTACACTGAACAAATACAACATATTTATTTGTCCGCCATCTTGGTTTCGCTAGCGAACTATAGCGAACTACCTCCCAAGAGGGTTCGCTTCGGTTCGCGAACGTTCGCGGCGAACCGAGCGTTCAGTAGCGAACGTTCGCGACCGTTCGCGAACTATAGCGAACGTTCGCTGTAACTGAACGCACTACTGTTGTCACGGGCAGCGAGAGGGTGGATGTGGGTGCGCTTGTCTCGATTGCTTCCGCGTTTGGGGGTTCGGGCGGGGTCGTGTGTGCACTCGGGCCGGGTTTGGCTCGGTCGGCGGGGGGTCCGCTTGTGAGTGGGGGCGGTCCTTGCACACGGGAAACTGAGACAAGACGCACTTGACTTTCACGAAAGACTTATGCGAACAGTTTTATTAACCCCTCCACTTCCGCTCCAGACAAATACACAAAAACCACATGCAATATACACAACCTAACCCACCATAGGTCACCATCACAACAATCACACGTTTGGCTTCTAAATTACTACACATACACAATTGAAGGTAATATGATTTAAATATTCCCTCTTAGCTCCTTTATCTTTCGGCATTAAAAATTACTCCTCTGACAAGCCAAATATGCACATGACTACATGGGCACATTAAGGTCTCATTGGCCACCGTGATATGGTTTCTTACAAAAATAATTCTTTGGCGAATAGCCGGGCAGCCGGGGTAAATTTGGACCTACTTTATCGTAAAGACGCAGAGATGATTTGTAAATAAACTTTTATTTATACCATTATACAGTTATACCAAATAATTATCGAAGCCTTCAATTATCATATATCAAATATATTTTAGTCTCACAACATTAAATGTTGTTCTCATTGTATATCATATTAAAAACTAAACCAACTCGCTACCCAGTTTATTATTACTCTGAAGATTTGCTCATTTGTTCTGAGCCGTAGCCAGTGGCACATTTAAGCCGAAGTAGGCAATAAATCATAGAATGGTGGCCGCTTACACTAGGAAATAATCCGATACATTTACGTTTCTTAAAGCTTGTTTAGACACAATAGCGATGCCGTTCGTGTATGTATATTGTATGGTGATCATAATTAATATTTAACAAAAACAGAGCATATATCAATCAAGAAGTCACGATACAAATCTTATGTCCGATTGAAGGAGTACATGGTTTTATACGGTTTTAAAAATGCGCTTTTATATGTATTACGTTGTACATTTGTATATTTAAACAAACGCATTTGATTGACAAACATGTTTTTCACTCCGTCGAACTGGAATGCGGTCCCTGTGCGTTCTTGCAGCGATGCGTTTTTTTTTGTCGGGCTCAGTTTGAAAACGCTGGACTACCAATTTACGATCGCGGATTCGATCCGTTGCCTGGCAGCATAAAATGTGCGGGAATTTGTCATCAAGTCCTTTCTGTAGGGAACTTGTCAGTTACTGGGAAAGCATGAGCTCTAAGTGTAGGAAAACCAGATATCCCAAGAAAAGTGCGAGATGTACGTTTAACTAACCGCCGGAATATGATTGAAATACTAGTTGAATATGACCAAAAAGACGCGTTCCCCAACAGGCCGAGGCGTCGTGAGAACGCAGATCGAACGACGCAACACGAACACCAAGTACGCCTCATGACGCTTACGGAATGCTTGCAACAAGAATTGAAGTTAATTCTGCGGTTTCTTTTCCAGATTACGTGATGGGAAGTTCGCTAAGGGATTTTATGAAGCTGAGGTTGCAGAAGAAACACGGTAAGAACGCAGCCACGCCAGAGGGACGCAGACGCACAATATTTGGTTTCTGTGCAACATTACACATATTGTTAATGGACCGCTCGTGACGCTCGCAGTGTTCTTGGCGACACCATTTACCACGCAAATGGCGTTCTAAGACCGGTCCCGGCGCGTCTGGTTATATAAGATGTCACTCTTTCTGATTCAATAGAAGTTTTACTTTGTTTAAGCGTATTGATAAAGTCTAACTATTGTGTCCTAACATAAAACTTCCTGCAGGTGTGTCCGAGTTACTTTCATTGAGTTTTCTGTGCTACCGGTACTTAAATGATATGTTAAATTTAAGTCGATTTTTTGTTCATAGAGCGTCTCAGGATTCTATACAAACCTATGTTTGTATAGGTCCATGCGAGTCTTAAGTTCGACGATATATAATAATATTATTATCACTCGCGCGCAACAACGCTGATGTTAATTAATATAAGAAAATAAATAACAAAATCTTCTTCCGTGGCCCAAACACATCCGCAGCATGCAAGTATATATAGACATTAGAAAGTGTCTGTTTATAATTAACCCGTATTTATATGATTACAATTTTAATGATAACGACTTCGTAAGAAATTACACAAGAGTCATAACACTAGTGAAGAAAACTGGGTAGTGATGTACTGTGCTGAAATCCCAACAACACTAGTTGGAAACGGTCCAACTTACCAAATACAAATTCCCTATCGAGAGCCCCAGTGTTGACAGAACAACAAAATGGCGACCATTGCTACATATCGATACAGTGCGTGAAATGGATATTTTATGAGTTAAAATGGACTAAAAAGGTATGATTTGACAACCAGAGATGTCAAGAGATTGGAGTTTGTATTTGAGAAAGTAAAACTGTTATAAAAATTCAATTCTTTATAGATATAAAGAAAAAATATGTATTGAAATCGTCTCTCGGGAGATTGTTTTCATAGGTTACGAAAATTGGGTACGGTCTAAAGTTTTGGTCTTCCAATTTTGTTTCACAAAAAAAGAATGAAAAAACATTCACGTAAAATTCATTTAACACATTATGTAGCAACATATTTTAAACATGGAAGAATTCTTGACTTTTAAAAACAACATGATTGTTTTTAAGCTACTCTTGCATGATATGAAACATTTTGTTAATTGGATAAAATCGTCGTTGTCATCATGATCGTGATGTTTGATCATGACTGTTTTATTCATAGATTATTAATGTGCACAGCAGTAGTTATTAATAAAACTGATGCCACACTTTTTAAACATTTAAAGATACATTGTGTATAGCCTGTTATTTTTTTTTAGATAGGAAGTGTATTAAAAGAAGACTTTTTCTTTTAATGCTTTATTGAATGTTTCATTACTTTCTCGAATAGCTCGATCTTGCTTTTATCAATAATTGTCTGGGACATTAAGTATGATCTTTCCTCCTGTGTTAATATCATTGTATCTAGCAGGTCCATACTATAATTATAGGAGTTTAGTTTAAAACATTTCACAACACACAGCCACTTCTGCTTGGATGAAAATTTTCATTAGTCAAAAGGCCCCTGAACATTTGTGTAGAGTACCTAGATTTTCAGAGAAAACACAAGTTGTCTGCTCAATAAGTTTTGAAAGTAAAATGGCTGGTCAACCATTGACACAGTTGAAGTTTCTAGCTAGCCTGGACACCGATGTTTAAATAATACCATGCTTTTTTAAATCTTCTTGAATGCTCCAAGCTTGTAGTTTTATTAGTACATACATAGTGTCACAGGTCAGCAACCCGAAAGGTCAATAGCTGCGAGTTTGATTATTGCAACTAAATATTTTGTATGACTGTTAGGAACTTGTCTTATATAATATGAAAAGAGTCTATAGCAGGATGCTGCATTTAACAACTCTTTGCTATTTTGAAGTCCTGTTTTAGATGAAAATAACATTGGATAACTTTATTTACATATGAGTCAATAAATTCCATAACTCAGAGCAATATTTGCTTACTCTGATATTTTGACTATATCACATAGTCTTCATCAGCAATGTGCTGGTCAGTTGAGCGAGTCACGTGACGTAGGGTGGTCACGTGACAGGAGGAGAGAATTGTACATAGTTCCACATTATTTGTGATACTGATGCTTTAAAATTTCCCTTGTTATCAGACCAAAATGTTGTCAGTTCAGACTTTTTACTTTGATTATCATTATAGCAAAGAAAAGTAAGATTGGTATAGTATTATTTTAATCACTTAAAATATTTGATGATAGATACTGCATTTCTGAAGATGTTAATCCAAAAAAAAAGAAAATACATTTTTTAGCAGACAGTTACAAACTGTGACAAACATGTTAAACACCTATTTTACGAAGGTACTTGTACAATTTCACCACATTTGTAAAACTATGCACATTTTACTTTTTCTATCATACTAACATTCTTGTAAGCATGTCTTTTTGTCCTTAAATTTTAGTGCTGCACTCTTGTTTCAAAGAAACAGTTTAGAGAATTTTCTGTTCGAATGAATACATATTGCATAAACTCTCACATTCATAAATTGGATAAATCTGCAGTATGCTCACAATATTGAGTACATATTCAAATTGTACTTAATGTTTATAATATTCTCTATTAACAGTTTGTTAACATTGAACAAAAACATATCTTTATGAATTGTAAATAAACAGACATTCCCTGAAAATCAGTTTGAATAAATGTAATATGTTCAGTGTCAGTATGGTTTTTGTATTGTATTGTATTGTATTGTATTAATATTGTATTGTATTAATGAAACAGATCTATTAGGTTAACAACTATTCGATTGAAAACCTTGTATTCTTACTATATTAAACTTATTTGTAACTAAAATGCCTCACATAAATTGTGACCATTGTTTAAAGAAATTCCACCGTTAAACCAAAGTGAACCTTCGTAAACACAAGATTAAACCATGCTTGAAGTCAATAACAATAGCAAGCAAAATGGAACTATTAAACGGTTGGTTGGAAACATTCAGTGCTAGTTTTGATGTATTAAGATATGTTGTTGTTGCCAAAAAATATTCTCTGTTATTGCCCACCTCACTTCCCCCTTTCTTATAAAATTGCTAATGTATTAAAGAGGGAAACTGCCCAATTGGTATGTGTTTTCCTGTTAAAATGTTTCATCATATTTAAGTTCAAGGTAGCTTGACTTAAAACAACTATAGGTTTTAGAGTTTGAAACTGTCAAGAAATGACCTAATGCATACATTAGGAATTGCAAACATTTTTATCCACCGCCAGAGGCAGAGGGATATTGTTTTGACGTTTTCCGTCCGTCCGTCTTTTTGTCCGTCCGTCCGGCACTTTTGTGTCCGGAGCCATATCTTAAAAGTGCTTTGGCGGATTTCATTGAAACTTGGTATGAGTATATAAATGGATAAGAGGATGATGCACGCCAAATGGCATTGTAAACCATGTGTTAATAACGGAGTTATGGCCCTTTGTATCTTGAACAAATGCTTTTTTTGTGTCCAGAGCCATATCTTGGAAGTGCTTTGGCGGATTTCATTGAAACTTGGTATGAGTATATAATTATATGGATAAGAGGATGATGCATGCCAAATGGCATTGCACGTCATCGGATAATAACGGAGTAATGGCCCTTTGTATCTTGAAAAATATGCTTTTTTGAGTGTCAAATTTAACGCTTTTGTGTGCAGAAGCATATTTTCGGGGGATATCAATTCAAAGAATTTGCTTGTTGTTATAGCATTTTACCAAAAATTGCAACCATTTTCCTAGTATTTAACCAATTACAACCAATTAACAGAAAAGACAAATATTATATTGTTCTGCCTTTGGGTTATTTGTGAAAGGTCTTCTATTATATAGTTTGGGTTACACAACCATTCATATAGTTTAAGTATCTATGTATATACCTTAAACATTATATACAATGGGTCATGTAATGGAAAAATTAATTTTGGTAAAGTAATGACCCAAAGGAATAAAATGTTTCCAAACATACTGTTTTACATATGTAAATCATGTACAGGGCTTCAAGGATCTACTTATTTCATGCAAATCTTAACCAACTTATGAAGGAATTGTAAGTTGGAATAATTGGAAGCGTCAATATCAAGTTTGTTTTTCAGCATGATTGATTAAAAAAATCATTAAATTAGATTTTCTTACGGAATACACAGGATAAAAAATCTGCTTATCTGAGTAGTTATAACAGGTTTGAAAAAAGTTTAAAGCACTTCTTTTAAAACATTAAACTGCTTTTTCAATATGCATATCGATGGTCCCAATTTAAAATGTCGAACCTACAAAAACACAAGTTTTCAGGAGACGTATTTTTGTTAAACATTTCTTGCACAAAGTCAAATAAAGACTATTTTAAACATTTTTAAAAGTGTCGCATGATGGACCATGTTCGTATGGAACTAATTTGACGTTAAGTTAATAAATCTGCTGTAAAATGTATCTTCGTCATTTAGACTTGCATTTATGTGATGTTTCGGCAAATTGGACAGCTTATTGTAAGAGATTTTGTTTCAATAGAATAAATTTGTCCATTTTTTCCGTTAGATATAGCAAAGCAATGCGTGTTTTTCTGTTTTACACGGTGGAACAGAGGTGACAACCGCAATTCTTTATTTAAAGTGTGGCCTCAACTTAGTAACTTGTGGGAACAATTTTTAAAATAACTTGTGGAAACAACTAAGTACGTTGTCCCCACAACTGTTTAAGTTGAGACCTCAGCTTAGTAACTTGTGGCCACAACTTCATAACTTGCTCCAAAAACTTATTAAGTTATGACCTCAACCTAGTAATTTGTTCATTTAACTTATTAAGTTATTCCTGTAACTAAATAACTTGTGGGAACAACTTATTTATTAACTTGAGGCCTCAGCTCAGAAACTTGTGGCGACAACTTCATAACTTGTTCCCCCAACTTATTAGTTGTTGCCTCAACTAAATAACTTGTGGGACCAACTAACTATGTTGAGGCCACTAATTTAAGTTTAACCAATAAGATCGGGCGTTTCATCTTTACCGTTTTATCACAATTAGTACCCCTTATTTTACTAGGTGCTCGGGTTCGAGCACTATCCCTGTTAGCTATGGATCCCCGTTCGAGCCCTATCTGAGCACTTGCCATGTAAGCCATGGATTTCAGATTTGAGCCCCTATATGAGCGATCGCCAAGTTAGCGACTTGGTTCAGGGTTTGAACCCTGGTGTGAAAACTAGGCACATACGCGACGGATTCCGGTTGGGAATCCAGGTCTGATACCTCCCTTTTTAAACGATGGGTCTTTGGGTTTTAGCCCCAGTCTAAGGACTTTCCCTGTAAGCGACTTGGATCCCAGTCTTAGCATTTGCTCCCTACGTAACGGATCCCGGTTTGGATGCCCTGCTTGAGCACTCACCCTGTATGCTATGGGCCCCGGGCTCAAATCCCGGTTTAAGTACTTGCCATTTAAGCGACCGGACCCTGATCAAAGTCCTAGTCTTAGCGCCGGACCCGAAAAATGCGGGATTTATAGCTTACAGGGCTAGTGCTCAGACCGGCGCTAGAACCCGAACACCCATAGCTTGCGAGGCTAGCTCTCATTTCGGGACTCGAACGCGGGAAATGTTGTTTACGAAGCTTGTGCTCATTTCGGCAGCCGGTCGCTTAGAAGGCGAGTGCTCAGTATGGTATGTTAGCGACGGCTGTTTGGTTCAAGTCCCTGTGTGAACCTTTAGCTTTCGGTGCGAACGCTCAGACTGAGGGTCGCAACCGGGATCCTTCCCTTACTGGGCAAGTGGTAAGACACAGGCTTGAACCCGGGATCCATTGCTTTCAGGGCTAGTACTCAGACTGGGGCTCGAACCTGGGACCGGTCACTGTTGGTGCAAATTTTCACATCGGAATTCGAGCCGTCGCTTATAGGGTAAATCCTCAAACCGAGGATTGATCTAGAGACCCAAAGCTTTCAGGGCTAGTGCTCGTACTATGATTCGAAACCCGGGGCCGTCGATAACTCCTAATTAGATTTTCAGACCGTCGAAAACTTAGGCATCTTGCACTCGCCTCGTAAACGATGGTTCCCGGGATCGAGCTCCGGTCAGAGGAATCGCCCTTTACAAGAAGGGTCCCGGGTTCAAATCCAAAAAACATGGGACTCGAAACCGGGATCCGACGCGTACGTTGCTAGTGCTCAGACCGGGGATGGAACCCTGAACCCAGTCGCAAACAAGGCAAGTGCTCAGAC
The DNA here is from genome assembly GCF_020536995.1 of Dreissena polymorpha. NCBI lineage: Eukaryota > Metazoa > Mollusca > Bivalvia > Myida > Dreissenidae > Dreissena > Dreissena polymorpha. The sequence goes on from NC_068369.1 coordinate 54,069,083, forward strand.
AGGGACTCAATCCCGGGATCCATAGCTTACAGGGATAGTGCTCAAATCGGCGCACCATATTACGCGTATACAGGTACTAAACGTGATAAAACGGTAAAGATGAAACGGCCTATCTGATTGCTTAAACTATGTTGTGGTCGAAGCTTAATAAGTTGTTCCCACAACACATTAAGTTGTGGTTATAACATAGTAACTTGCGGCCAGAAGTTATTAAGTTGAAGGAACAACTTACTATGTTGAAACCTCAACTTAATAAGTTGTAGGAACAAGCTATTAGTTGCGGCCTCAAGTTACTAAGTTAATACCTCAACATTTTATATTATTTTGATATCTTTTTGCGTTTATCAATGCTATAAAATGTACACCATTTAATTTTTTTATAAGCAAACGTTTACGTTTCGTCAATTTGCCTTAACATACATGGCTATATTGATACTTTAATATATTAATAAGCGCGCAAAATGCCGACGTAACAATTTTTTTCAGCTTCGTTATTTTGACTTCAAGCAATTGCGGTTCGTCATTACATCACGTGACTTTATGGAGCTGTTGCGATTGGTTAACTATTTTGTTGTTTTGGGGGTATATGTGCATTGATTTCACGCTTTGCACAGTATCAAAATCGCGAAATGCCAAAAATGTAGGTTCGTCATTTTAAATTGGGACCATCGATATTACTTTTTAATATAAGATCTTTGGATTTCATGTGGGTCATTGTGTCTTCACTCAGCAGTGAAAAACACAAAGGATTTAAATCCTTCACATGTATAAAATGGTTTATCAATTTAAAAGTATTGATTTCTAGGCTGGTCAAATTAAAATATTATCTATTGGACACTATATGCCCATATACTATGTAAATATTTGTAGGTCAATAAACACGTTTAAGAAAGGTTCATAGGAAAGATATTCCAATATTTACAAAGTGCTATTCACAACTAATTAAAACAGGGACCCTTGATGAAGTCTTAGGTGTACTTACGTTTTAAAATACAGGATATATAGCATTTATTTTGTGTTGAATGAAAATACTGTAATACTCTAATAGTCATTAAGGCAAACAAAAAAAAAAAAGACAATTGTTTACACTTACTTGGCAAAGAAAGTTGGGTAGGTTTGCTAAAGTTATTCTTGTCATTAACCTTTAAAGAAAAAACAATTCCTGATTTCCTGATTTAATAAGAATATGCAATGACATGCAAGAATCTTTCAAGTCACGGTTTGTTATTTTTTCTAAAGGTGATATTAGTTAATGTATAGATATTTGATCAAATGTAGCAAAAATTATAATCGCAAACTTAATAGGATTAAAATGAATTTTGCAAAAACGATCTAAGACTCAAACTGGAAGAGAAACACAAAATTAAGTGTTGGCGAAATTAATTAGGGTCGGTGGGTTAAGTGAAAACAAACATTTTTTTATATGGCCAATTAAACATGAGGTTGATGTACATGTATCACCGCCACTCATTATTACATATTAAATCTATTTAAAAAAATATATCCAGACTTCATTTGCCTTCAGTTCTATTTTGCTGTATGTAACCTAGGCCTGAAATTAGATGGCAATGCCCACCATTTAATTGTTGCAGAAGCAACATTATAGTTGTCCTCAATCTTAACAAGCAATAATTAAATGTAAAAATTTCGCAATCATATTTATATATAATTGCCTAAGATATGTCCATTAACTTGGTTTGATGCAGCTATTGTTTGTTATTATAAAGTTGATATGCTTCATTTTGACGATCAGTTTTGTTGGCAGCACACTCTACGTCTCTTCTTACACAAAATACTCATCGCCTTTGATTTGTTTGGATCAAGGATTTCAAGTTATTTATAATCCATAAGTGTTTCATAAGCATCTAGTGAGGAAAAGGATTGTTCCACACTATAAGAGTCTTTTACTACATTTAGAAATGGACTTACATGGGACCTTTTGCAACAACTGATGAGAATAAACATTGATCCATTATACAGAAGCTGCTTTAACATTAATTCTTCTTTGTTTAAATTGAAACTGAGTAAAGGATTGGTGGCTAAATTCTAGCTAGAAAGTGGGCGTTTATAATTAAACCCATGAATAGTGACATATGCTTGTTCCCAGCCTAGATGCATGGTCATTTATGTACTAATTTCTAAAATGGGCACCTACAATATTATTTACCAGGTATAAATAGCTTGATCTAGCCATTAATTCAGCTAGTGAATCGTTGTACTCCGTGATTAATTCTAATATTGTTTAATGTTAATCTTACATTGTGTACATGAGAATAAAACAATTGATACTTTTATTAGCTTGTTTAAAGAAAATCATAACAGTATAATTCATGATAACACGAAGAATGCATACTTTTACTGTAGGACTCATACCTTTGTAGCCAACACTTTTTGAAGACTCAAAAATCACTGTTAACTGTGAGAGAGAAAAATATGCTAGTGGAGTTTTGGGAAACTGCATGCTGGCATTCAAAATCCTTTTAAAATTGGGGAATACATTTTTTATAGTAAAAAAGTTTTTCAATCTACATGTACCTATATTTGGTTTGTTTTGAGTCCTTAGTAGAAAAAACAACTGTTTTTTTTTTCCCCTAAAAGGGACCTTTTCAAAGATTTTGGCATGTATTGAAGTTTTTCATTAAATGCTCTATATTGATAAATGTAAACAATTGATCCATAAAGCTCCAATAAAAAACAAGAATAAAATTAAAGAAAGAAAAACAAGTAACCCTCAATTGGGCTCGAACCACTGATCCCTGGAGTAAAAGTCTATCGCTTAGACCACTCAGCCATCTTTGCTGCTCATACAATTATTGATGTATTTTATACTTTTTATAAGCAATCCTTGTAGTTTCACAAAATATAACAACAACAACACCAACAGAACTCTCCAAATTTTTCAATCGTTTGGCATTGAAAGGCTTGATAATTTTCAGTTTTTTAAATCGTCAAAAGATGCATATAAAAAAGAGCATAGTAAATGTTCAGTATTACTGTGTCCTCACATTAATATCATAACTACAACCAAAATTTGCAAATTTTAAACATTTTTTTTTTAATTTTCAATTTACCAGAAGTGAAAAGGCCCCTTTAAATATTTGTAACCTTTCTATCTCTGCGTAAATAAATAATTAACAAACTATTAAAAAAAAAATATTGATTATTTGTGATAGCAGGTTTTAATGCATAATTTTTATCTGCATATTGATAAAGTTGACAGTTTACTGCTATTTTGATGATTTTAATATAATAGCATGAACAAACTTCAGATTTGTACCAGGGTTTATATGTTTATGATTAGAAATCTAGATTAATTGATTGTTCGTTAGCTACTTGTACTAATGAATAATGCATTATATATTATTTTCACCAGTCTCTGTAATTTACGATGCAATCCAATATTGGTATCATACAGTTCTGATTGTCAGGCAGTGTTAATGTGAACACTTAACCATTCAATGTTATGATGATTGATTTTTGTAAAATTAAAATATCAATATAAACCATTTGTGACGAAATAAAGATATGTGCAAATCTACAATGTTGAGACATAATGTTTTGTCCTACAATACATGTTAGTATTTCTGTTAGTTCTGCTGTCAATAATAATTTATTTAACCCTTTCCCACTTAAAAGCAAAGTGAAAATGGCTATGTGCAAATGGCATAAAACCAGAACAGCCTGCGAGTTACTCGCAGCCTGTTTAAGTTTTATGGTGTTTGCTTCTCATCAGTATTTAAGGGTGGAAATGAAGCCTTTAAAACTTTAATCTAGATATAAAGGTCTTTAAATAAATTTACCTTTATATGGGACTTCAAATACGTCCAAATATGCTTCTAAGTGTTAAAGGGTTAAAGGAATTTAGAGTCCATGTATTGCTTTAATTATAACCGAGGCCAACATTTTTTAATAAATTGATTTACTTGATTTTTTAAATAAAAATAGGGTCGGGGGTCGAAATAAAAATAAAAATAAAAGTTTAAACTTGTCAATTTTATTATATTTTTATAAACCAACTTTTTACGTTACTTTTTAACTATATATCTTATTTATGAAAACAGTTAGTCACTAGAAGCAAATAAAAATAGTGTTATTAATGCATTTTTCTAGAACATTTCTTTTTAATCTTAATTCTTGTGGAATGTCTTCATTGTCTGCTATTGAATAAAAAATTGTACATTATTAAAAGAAATCACTCAGTGTTTGTTTTTTATCAAATAAAGTGTAATGAAGCACTTTTTTGTTTTATTGTTTAATGTCCTGCTTAATAAACCTTTCTTGAGTAGAAATCTACGTTGAATACTAGTAACATTCATGAAAAAAAGAGTCCAACACAAGACAACTTTAAACTGTCAAATTGAAAAGAACCTTAAATGTCATTTACATAAACGCAACAGTAGAAGACTATAATTATGTATGTTTTTGACTAGACTGTTATAATCCGAGGAATGCTTAACAGTATAACACCATATTGGTGTTTTTCCCAGGAGGGCAAAGGGGCATGGCGTATTACTTTCAAAAAGGGCATTTTAACGCGCAGTGTATGCAAAAAAAGGGCAGAAAACGTTCTGTGTATACCTGGTTTTGAGAGAAACATTTAATCACATAAACATAAAAATATAAACAAGCACATTTAATTGTAATTGATGTATTTAACTAACTTTATTTAATATTGATGTATTTATCTTGCTTTGTCTTCCATTAAAGTTCCATGCTGTTTCAGTAAACTGTAGAGCATGACAAACATAATAAAGCAATATATGCATATGAATCTGATTATAAACAGATTCACTAACATATAAATGAAACCATGTGAGCCTTAACCAATTTTTTAACGATAATCCTGTCAGATGTTTTAACTCTGCGAGCAAACTGAATGCAAACATTCGTTTCCGTTACATAGATCCACTGAGTAGATTACTAATAAATATGTTGTCGGCATCGAAAACGTTTTTAGCATCGTTTGTTATCACATGTTTTAATTTCCATTTCAGTAATCCCTTCTAAATGTATGATCTCGTTTATCTGATCGTTATTTGCCATTTTTGCAGAGAGTCACAATTTATTTTCTGTATTGTTCGCCATCTTGTTAAAATGATGTTATCAACAGGTGCGCATCTCTACGTAAAACTGTATAATATGTCATTCTAATACGCGATTCGCATTTAATTCAATATTCTTAATTAATGTTTGACTTGACCATGTCATATGCGACAATTTCTATTTTGAAATAATGCCGCAGATGCTGTTCATTATTATTGTTGTCAACCCAAACTTTCAAGCACGCCATTTTGCATGCCCAAACAAAGCTTTTACATAAACATAAATGCGATTGGTTTATTTTATTTTAAACAGCCAATTAAATTTGCCGATAGTAAAAATACGGATCAGATAAAACGCTTGCGAATATAAATTTTGATTTTTGTCCTCGACAGTTTTATTTTTTTATGCGGGACTTAAACACTGTCGGCGGACTTTATGAAAATAAAATTGCCAATAGATACTATTATATTTATTTCATTTTGACATAAAAAACTGTCGGCGCTCCCGTAAATCAATTTATTAAAAAATGTTGGCCTGAGAAAAGTTTTCTATATGAGCGATTTGGTGACATAGTCATGTTAAAAGTGTTACATTTGCGGCTCAATGTTAAAACATTTTTAAAATTAGCTTTTAACTCTTAGTATTTTAGACAAACAAAACAAACAATAGTGTCAATAATGTTATGGTAGCATAGCATAGGAAAGTTTGCAATGATGTGCGGAATGTTTTTATGCCCCCGGATCGAATGATCGGGGGTATATTGTTTTTGGCCTGTCTGTCATTGTATTTGACTGTGTGTGTGTCCAAAACTAACCAAAACTTTAACCTTGATCATAACTTTTGCAATATTGAAGATTACAACCTTCAATGTCAAAGGTAAAAAAAAAAATCAAAGCGGCGCATTAGGTGTAATTGTGTTTCTGACAAACACATCTCTTGTTCAATTTTAAGCGTGTTTTTTAACCAGGTTTTCGGAAGGAAAAAACTGGTTATTAGATTGGTGAATGCGGGCAGGCTGGTTAACCAGGTTTTCCGAAGGAAAAAACTAGTTATTAGATTGGCGAATGTGGGCAGGCTGGCTGGCTGGCGGGCGGGCGGAACAAGCTTGTCCGCTCTCTTATTCAAATAGTTTTCATCCGATCTTTACGAAACTTAGTCAGAAGTTGTATCTAGACAATATCTAGGTCAAGTTTGAATATGGGTCATGCCAGGTTAAAAACTAGGTCATGGGGTCACTAAGTCACTATAGTTTTAAACATTGAAGATTGTTGTCCGCTCTCTTATTCAAATAGTTTTCATCCGATCTTTACGAAACTTGGTCAGAAGTTTTATCTAGACAATATCTAGGTCAAGTTCGAATATGGGTCATGCGGGGTCAGAAACTAGGTCAACAGGTCAAAAAACAGATTGATTTTGAAACAAGGGAGGTTTTGTGATGAACAATCAGTAGCAATGCACATTTTGAGTTGCAGTTGTCTCCCTTTGGCAGACTTTTTTATATTGAAAACCTGGTTTTGTGACAATTTTGTCCCTTGTTTCTTCTATAAAATGTCATACTAGTACATGTATGTTCAAGGCAATGTTACATCTATATTTAATGCAAAGTGCTCAATAATGGATTTGCATTAATCAATCATCCAAAGTCTGAGTTGAGAAATCTGATGTGGTTGTCTTTTATTTTTTATGCCCCCGGATCAAATGATTGGGAGTATATTGTTTTTGACCTGTCTGTGTGTCTGTCTGTTATGCTGTGGAAAACTTTAACCTTGGTAAAACTTTTGCAATAACGAAAAACTTTTGCAATATTGAAGATAGCAACTTGATATTTGGCATGCATGTGTATCTCATGGAGCTGCACATTTTGAGTGGTGAAAGGTCAAGGTCATCCTTCAAGGTCAAAGGTCAAATATATGGCTTCAAAGCGGCGTCAAAACTTTAACCTTGGTCATAACTTTTGCAATATTGAAAATAGAAACTTGATATTTGGCATGCATGTGTATCTCATGGAGCTGTACATTTTGAGTGGTGAAAGGTCAAGGTCATCCTTCAAGGTAAAAGGTCAAATATATGGCTTCAAAGCGGCGCGATAGGGGGCATTGTGTTTCTGACAAACACATGTCTTGTTAAAATTGCTGTTTAGATAATTTTTCTGTAGTAAATGTCATGGAAAAGGGAATTGCGACATTGAAAACCATTATAAATATTGCCTAGCTCATGAGCATAACAGATTTGTTGAAGCTATAAGTTCAGCCAGTCTGTGGGAAAACGGGGTTTCATTATTGCATGTGTGTAAAGTGTCTTCCCAGATTACCCTGTTCAGTTCCCAAAGGCTAATCAGGGACGACATTTTTTACCGCCTAGAATTAATTTGTATTTAGAAGAGACTTACTTTAAACAAAAAAATCCAGAAAAGATGACAATGTTGTCCCAGAGTCAGACTACAGTCAGCTCATGCATTTAGCCCTGTGTTTCCAGGGACTGGCTCATTTGTGTCCTGGCAGTGCCTCTGATATTTATCAATATATGCTAGACCGATGTCTTGAAGAGTTGTTTTAATACATGCTAAATCAAAAGACAAATGCCACTATTGACAAATTGTAACTTGGATCAAAGCCTCGGCTCAATACTTGTCGACCTATTGGCCTTTACAGATGACCATGGCTTGTAAAAAATTGCAGAGCTTCAGACTTGCAGGGAATCAGGCCAGAATTCAAGCAAGCAAAAATATTTGTAGAGAGATTTGCACAAAACATTTATAAGAACTATATGAATCAATGAAATATCAATCAGCTAATTTCTCTTTTTTTTTTACAAAGTTGTTTTTCATTATGAGTGAAATTTAAGAGTAACCTGTGCAATGTTATGACATTGTAAAGCACTGCAATATCATATTTTAAAACTAGAAATGGCGCGAAATGGCGCGGCGGCGGCCGACGCATATCCCGATAAAGAAGCTTTTGACCCAGGTGTCAGATCAAAATTCCAAATAGTGCACTGTCGCACATATGCTCATAGCTACCATGTGTTTAAGTTTCAAGGTTCTAGTGCTAAAAGTGTAGGAGGAGATAGTGGCCAGGACGGACGGACAGATGGCAGAGATTAACCACATAATCCCCCAGCTCCAATTCGGAGTGTGGGGATAACACTATGTCAACCGAATTATATATTAATTGCGTATTTGCTAGGTTACTGATGACTGGTTTTATTTTCTGTGGTCAAATGATATGCATATTTTATTTTATGTGCAAAAGACTTATCTCAACATATTTTCGGACAGTCGTTAGGATAAGGTATGGTTGGTTGATTTTAACTTATTTTGGATGTTTTTTATAACATTTTTATTGAATGACGAATACGCATGTGGTGTAACAGATGTTCTGGTTGATAATATTTTGCATTTTACTCACCAGAAATTGCAAAAAGAACAATAATCTAGGGCTCGGAGGGCTCTGCCCTATATTCTCTTTATCCTACCGCCTCAGACTCTTGGCTTAATTTTCCTAATTTCAAATTTGGGACAATTGACACCCCTGTTTATGAAAGAGTAAACTTTCCTGGAGACCTTGGCATACATGTTAGGGCCAGTTAGGTAAAGGTCACTAGCTGTCACAGTTACTAAAAAAGATAATACTTCAAAGTCAAGCAGGTGGTTTCCAGTCAATCAGTTTAGTTTACTATGACTAATCTTAATGAAACTTTTGACATAGCAAGCTTTTATATAGATCTAGCTTGGGATTGTATTTGTGGTGTGTCAGGTCATGGTCACATTTTTCTTTAACCCTTTGCATGCTGGGAAACTTGTACCGTAGGTTTCCACGTATAGCGCGCAGTGTTTTACCTCCAAAATTCAAATTAAAAAGCTGGTGCGCGCTATACATTGATACAACACTATCCTGGCTGCTAAATTGGTAAAAAATATGTTGTATACCGGTAATCGTAAATAATCAAAATGGCCACCATGTTTTTTTCCAGAAAACTACCACCCTGTAATCGTACAGACTGAGGGGCCATTGTCGAAACAAGAAGTCGCTACTGGTAGATATGAATGCGGTAGAAGAAGTTTTGGTCAAAAATAAATTTGTTTGAATAAACTTGCGGACATTTCTTTGTTTGTGTTTTTACACTTCTTTATTGATGAATTCCGATGGGGATTGTTGTCAACATTCCGGATAGCAGGCAAGGGTAGGTACAAACGAGGTCTTTTTTGCGGGTAACGGTAGGTGTGCAAGGGGGACATTTTGCACTTCGTAATTGGCAGATGTTATTGAGTTATATGTGCCACGACTTGTTAAGAGGCTTATTGACATTTGAGAAACTAATTGACACTTGAGATCGTGAAGATATGCATGAGAACGTGAAGATATGCAATTGCATTTTGGGTTTATATATATTGAACGTTGAACAGTGGTGTACCTCAACAAGTGTATCCCTGTCTCCCATGCCACATTCAAATTAACCCGTAATGCCCATGCTTTCCCCGAGGAAAAATCACACGATGAACACTAATTCTTATTTTCTCACGTTTTCATGAAATGCACGTGGACTGTTAATCTTTTGCTAGAAAATTACAAAATTGTAAAAAAAGAATAGTGCTATGCAACCCATGCTCGTAATCATAATGACGCTTCCTATTTTGAATGCTTAATTAAGCTTTCCAATGCCCCGGATTATTGGATTGTGCAATAGAAAAATGGCGGCCATTTTCGGTCCGATTTGGTGGTTTTATTGTCTTTTAAATATTTTTTCTCCATTTTTGCATTAAAAAAACAGCCTGCGCGCTATACACGGGAGCGCGCTATACGTGGAAACCTACGGTAGTCTGCTAAAATGTTGTCTGCCGAATTTCTAAAATTAGCATTTTCTTCGATTTTTTTCAAAGAATATTATCAGAAAAGCAAACAGTTTGGATCCTGATGAGACGCCACGTTCTGTGGCGTCTCATCTGGATCCAAACTGTTTGCAAAGGCCTTCAAAATTCGGTTCCCGCACTGAAAGGATTAAACAGAAAAACAGTTTCCCCTAAATAACTGGCATTTTAATGGATATATATTTCACTGAAATTTTGTTTGTAGCTCACATGAAGACCTTGTTTGGGTCCAGGGCAAGGTTAAGGTCATTTTTACTAAAAACAGAAAAACAGCAAACAGGTGTCTTTTCATTCAATAACTTTCAATCAACCAATTTTGATGAAACTAATAGTATATAGCTATCATGCATAGAGTCTTAGCATGGAACTCAATTTCGGGCATGTTGGTTAAAGGTCAAGGTCATTGATACAAACAATAGAAAAATGCCTTACTCTCAATAACTTGAGCTTTGAAAGAGGTAGAGTTCTTTATTGTTGTCAAAGGTAAGATTATTTTGTGAGTAGGTAGATTTTATACCGTATGCTGATATGGAGAGGGCTTTGATTGCGTTTTTAGGACTTATAATTTGTTTACTTTATAAATCAAATGATATAATGCACGTGGGTAAGTGCGTCAGCCCAGGCATGCCCCTGTCGGGTGAAAAAACCTGTTAATGAATCTACTACCTAAGCAAAGAGAATTGCGACAAAGATATCTAGCAGATAACAGCCCTTTTAAATGTTATAAATGCAGTATTATGTACACCACTTGTAAAGTTATTGCACTATAAAGGTGATATAAAGACTTAACTGGAGAGCTTCCCAATTAGATTAATTTCCCAATTTTCAAAGGAATATCTTGAAGAAGAAAAGCAGAACCATATTTGATTTTTTTTCGTGGAGATAAGGGTTTAGTAGACCTTTCCGTGTTTTACTGAAAACATTTAAAAACTGTCAATCATTTATTTTCATATTCCCCGTATATAAAGGTTGTTTATTGGATTAACTCTGTAGGTTGGCTAGTCGGTTGGTCATGCAGTCACTGTGCATGTTATCAATTTCTTATAAATTTGCAGTGCAAATTACTTTCTCATTTCTAAAGCGATTGACTGGAACTTGAATATTTCTACACCATGAAGTGCACATGTAAAATATGCTTTTTAATGCTATTTGATCCACATGTAGCGGAGTTCTGTCACTTAAAAGTTGCCATTTTTAATAAGAATGAAAAGTTCAACTTCTCCCCAGGCCTTGGTTAAGTCTGCACAGCCTAATATGGGATCACAATATCTGCCTATAGCTTGGAGCCTAATCTGGGATCACAATATCTGCCTATAGCTTGGAGCCTAATCTGGGATCACAATATCTGCCTATAGCTTGGAGCCTAATCTGGGATCACAATATCTGCCTATAGCTTGGAGCCTAATCTGGGATCACAATATCTGCCTATAGCTTGGAGCCTAATCTGGGATCACAATATCTGCCTATAGCTTGGAGCCTAATCTGGGATCACAATATCTGCCTATAGCTTGGAGCCTAATCTGGGATCACAATATCTGCCTATAGCTTGGAGCCTAATCTGGGATCACAATATCTGCCTATAGCTTGGAGCCTAATCTGGGATCACAATATCTGCCTATAGCTTGGAGCCTAATCTGGGATCACAATATCTGCCTATAGCTTGGAGCCTAATCTGGGATCACAATATCTGCCTATAGCTCGGAGCCTAATCTGGGATCACAATATCTGCCTATAGCTTGGAGCCTAATCTGGGATCACAATATCTGCCTACAGCTTGGAGCCTAATCTGGGATCACAATATCTGCCTATAGCTTGGAGCCTAATCTGGGATCACAATATCTGCCTATAGCTTGGAGCCTAATCTGGGATCACAATATCTGCCTATAGCTTGGAGCCTAATCTGGGATCACAATATCTGCCTATAGCTTGGAGCCTAATCTGGGATCGTAATATCTGCCTATAGCTTGGAGCC